>NW_007577908.1:675031-703347 GCF_000690725.1 Stegastes partitus
TGTTTTAAGATTTTTTATTTTGTTTTGGATAGCTGGCTTGAGTTGTAGATATTCAAGGAAGCACTCTCTCCTGATGCCATATTCCTGGACCAATTGAGAAAATGATTTCATAGTGTTGTTGGTAAATATGTCACCCAAGTGAGATATGCCTTTGTCTGGTCATGAGAGGAAATATAGAGGTTTCTTGTTGCTTATAAATTGAGGGTTATTCCAGATTGGTGTATGATTTGTTGATACAAGAGGAGTATTTGACATTTGGTGAAGTTTCCACCAGGCTGTCAGAGCTGTCGCTGTTGTTGGTGCTTTAAAGAATAGGTTATTCTTTATTGATCAGTTTAGAAATGGTAGGTCTGTGGTTTTTACCTTTTTGCAAATGGTTTGTTCAGTGTCTATCCAGTTTTGATCTGATGTGTCGGAATGGATCCATTTATAAATATACTGTAGTTGAATAGCTATTGAATAGTTGTAGAAGTTTGGTGCACTGAGGCCGCCTTGTAGTTTTGGTTTTTGTCAAATTGTAAGTTTGATGCAAGGGCATTTGTTTTTCCAGTAAAATGTACTTATTGATGTGTGGAGTGATTTGAACCAGGCAGTAGTGGGTTGTACAGGCACCATTGAGAGTAGGTAGTTTATTTTGGGAAGGATAGACATTTTGACTATGGAAATTCTGCCTGTGATCTGAATGGGGAGGTTAGTCCATCGGAGGAATTGATCTTGTATTTCTTTAAGTAATGGAGAGAAGTTGAGTGTAAATAGCTCTGACAGCCTGGGAGAGACCAGGTTTTTTGAAAGAATCGTTTTAGTGCCATAAATCTGTGCTTTCTTGTGGATGAGAGGGCCGAATCGTAGAAAAATATCTTAGTTTTGTGAGATACTCTGCTATGTGTGGACAAGGCCTAAGAGGTAGAGAGAAGGAGGGAGAAGAGAGGGAGAGGGAGACAGGCAAGGGCTGAGGCTGGGGGGTCATGACAATAGCATTAATTTCCCTTCCCTTCCCTTGAGTGATATCCTGCATTATGGGGCTACAAGGTGGCGCAGTCGGTTAGCACTGTTGCTTCGCAGCAAGAAGGTCCCCAGTTCACGTCCCAGTGGGGGCACTGGGATCTTTCTGCTTGGAGTTTGCATGTTCTCCCTGTGCAGTGTGGGTTCTCTCCGGGTTCTCCGGCTTCCTCCCACACAGTCCAAAAACATATCTAGGTTAATTGGTGATTCTAAATTGTCCGTAGGTGTGAATGTGAGTGTGCTTGGTTGTCTGTCTCTAAGTGTGGCCCTGCGATGGGCTGGCGACCTGTCCAGGGTGTCCCCTGCCTTCGCCCTAGGTCGGCTGGGATAGACTCCAGCCCCCCACGACCCTCGTGAGGATAAAGCGGTGTACAGATAATGGATGGATGGATAGATAATGGATGGATCCTGCATTATGGCACAGTGTCAGACCTAAATGCACTTCAATACAAGATCATGTTTGTTTTACATTAAGTTAAGTTTAACTTTAATGTGCAGCTGTCAGTTGGAAATAAGCGGCTGCATCGGTAAAATATATATTAACATGTTTAACAGTTTTCCACCAGCATTTCTGTCTTGTACCATTTGCAGTAGCAGCACCTTTTACGGTCATAAATATTTATATTCCTCATTGTTCACCATTAAAACAGCATATTGACTGAAGCAGCTGCACACGATCGTTTCATTATATGCAGAAGAAGAGTCACGTGACGCGTCTTTTTATGTGAACTCCCACAGAGTCTGAAGCAGAAAGTCTGAGTTGACAAAGAAAGTTTATAACCACCTTTGTGAAACACATAATCTCTGACTGGAGCTTCAGTTTTTGCCAAATTGACTTACACAAAGAAAGCCTGGCTATGTCTAACTTGCTTCGTAATACAGCCCTCTGGTATTATAATACTAGTCTGCACAGTTGATTTTGATATTTGCTGCACAAATACACAGATATATGAATGAAAAAGAGGTGAATTAAGTGAATTATGCTATATATACGTTAAGTGTGTTTTTTAAACAGCTTCACTGACTTCTGTTGTGTTAAGAGATGCAGCTTTTAATAAATAAAAGCAAAGCTGTGGCTCCCTCTAGTGGACCTTTTAGAAACACTGCCGAACGCCAACTGCTCCAGTCATATATTCTAACCATCCATTCATCCATCCATCCATTATCTATACATATATATACATACATATATCTTAATCCTCACTAGGGTCATGGGGACCTGGAGCCTATCCCAGCTGACTCAGGGTGAAGGCAGGGGACACCCTGGACAGGTCACCAGTCTATCACAGGGCTACACTTAGAGACAGACAACCAAGCACACTCACATTCACACCTACAGACTATTTACAATCACCAATTAACTTAAACATGTTTTTGGACTGTGGGAGGAAGCTGGAGAACCCTGAGAGCACAGGGAGAACACACAAACTCCACACAGAAAGATCCCAGGCGTCCTAACCCTGATGCAAACTGTGGATCTTCCAGCTGCGAGGTGACGGTGCTAACCACCGCTCCACCTTGCAGCCCATATTCTAACCATTTCTTTGTAAATATTCTGATGTTATTGTTGTAATTTTGTGATATTATTGCATTGAAAAGCTGATGTTTTGTTCTATGTGTTTGTGAGATTAAAGAATAAGCGCTGGTGACAAGACATGCCCAATGACTTAATAATCATAAATAATAAAGACATTTTAATTGACTTTAGGACAGGTTTTGTTTTGTCAGTTATATTCTTGGTTGATGTGTTGCAGAGCTCTGATGAAACACAGACCAGCAACAAGTTTCATGTTACACAGCAGAAGAGGCAGCAGCAGCAGTTTACCTCCAGCAGAGTCGGTCTGGTTTAGACTGCAGGACCAGAGCTGGTCAAGCTGGATTTGTTCTGGATCTGGTCTGGACCAAGTTTAGTTTAGCAGTAAGAACCTGAACCACACTGGACATCTACTGAAAGAGAAGAGGATGAAGGGTTTCTCTTCTGCAAACTGACCCAGATCTTCTCGCTTCTCTTGTTTCTTGAATTTAAAGTGGATTATTTGCCATCAGCGGAGCAAGAAGCCATTCTGAGCTGAGTCAGACTAAAGCTGAACACGTGAAAAAACAGGTACCGTGTCAACGCCACATGTTGTCTTATAGAGCTTTGAATGTTCTTATTGTATTGTCCCACAACAATTAAAGTACCTCATGAAGCAAGGTGGATAAAATATGTAAATATGTGTCGCACTGGTTTGTATTTAAGTTTAATGAACTTCAAACTACTATGTGAAAAATTTTAATATCAGTTTCATTGCAATGGTCATTCTAATTTGTTAGAGTTACCAGTGTACCACAGTAATTTGTAAAAACTCATTGAGAAGCCAAGATCAACATCAGGATATACTCAACAACGAAGTCATGAAAGTATGCAGAAGTTTATTTAGTCAAAGGCATTAATAACAGGCACAAGTATATAAAAACGTAGGAGTTTTGCTAATTAATGTAAGAATAAACCCACAAAAACTGGAGTGGAGACAAAGCTGAAAAAAACTGAATATTGCACATTTTTATGTGTATATCTGCATAATAATAATTTGCAGATGCACTGAGAAAATTTAAGGGATCACAGAAGTTATCATGGTTCATCCTGATGTGCATGGGCATTGGTTTTAGTTTAAACTTTGAATTTTGAGGACCAAACACTTAATTTTCTTAGTTAACACTTAATTGTATCAGTTTATTCTTATTGCATCGTGCTGGAGCACATGTGTTCAAAGATCTAAAGTTGAGTCTGAACAGTTGCATCACCTGGTCAGAAAACCTCAGAGACCTGCTGTGGAGGTAATACAGGTCCGAGCTCCATCAGCAGGACCTGGGCAGGATTCTGAACCTAGTGGGGAGCCAGAAAAGAAATCAAGATCAACGTCATCTGAAACCTTTTAGAAGAGTTGATCAAAAGCTTAACAGCAGTGTTCATAACCACTTGTAAGTGATCCAGAGATTTCTTGTTAAGCCAGGCACAAAGAGAATTACTTTCATTAAAAATTGAGTTTCAAGGAGCTTAGGTTTGGTTATGTTCTTCTGCTTTAAAGGACAGAACCATTTTTTAACTGTATTTTTGTTTAGTTTTTTTTTTTTTAAAAATGTAACTGTTATTTTGCCAAATTTTACTGTTTTGTTAAATTACAGATAACATTTAGTAAAATCACTGAAAAACTAATCATTTACACATTAATTGTAACACAAATCAAACCAACAAACAGCACCAAAAAAATGCTTAATTATTATTATTATTATGATTTAATTATTGCTATATATTTTTTTACAAATAGGCATTTGTTCTTTCATGATAAAATTACCCACTTTTACTGTATTTAAATCAATTAAAAATCCATTACTTAACAGATATTTGCCATTTTTTCACCAGTTTTACAGTTTTTGAATATTACAATATTCCACTTTTCCCCCCAGATTTGAACAGCTATTTGATGGATTTTATTTTAAAGTGCTTATTTATTTTTACGGTGGCAAGAAATTTTTTTTATTCAAATATTTCAAAACCATCCATCATCCATCATCAGTACACCGCTTAATCCTCACTAGGGTCACGGGGGGCTGGAGTCTATCCCAGCCGACTCAGGGTGAAGGCAGGGGACAACCTGGACAAGGGTTCTTCTAGCTGTGAGGTGACAGTGGTAACCACTGCTTCCCCTTGCTGCTCTATTTCAAAACCTGAAGGAACAACAAGTTTCCTTTGCTTTTCTAAAAAGGCTCAGGAATTTCCCAATACATGGATACTGTAGTTTTTAGAAAATGTAACAAGAACAGGAAAAAATGGTGTGTTTGTTAGGGACTACTTTTTTAGCAGCAAATGACCTGCAAAACTGTGTACATTTTATTTTCTTCGATAGAGTTATAAAAGCTTTTTTGCAAGTTAGGTTTTTCAGATAAACATTAGTTGACTACTTTTATCTTTCAGGTGTGATCATGCAGTCTTTGACAGAGGAAATCCAGAGTTTCTCTCGGACGCGACTGAGGAAGCAGTGCACCAGAGTGACGTCGCTGAGTGGCCGTCGCATTATCGAGACCTGGAAGGGTTCCACGATCACTGTGGTGGAGGACCCTGTCCCCCCGGAGAAAATGCTGGGATACGTCCCTGACACTTCCTGGGACGTGCAGGTCGGCATCATCAAGCCTTTCCTGCTACTGGGTGAGAAGCCGAATTACGACTGACTGAAAAGATCAACTTCATCCTGGAGGTCTTTGCACCAAGACCAGGCTGTATTAAAATGCAACTGTCATTGTTTTTCAAAGGTTGCCGACAGGAAACATTCACTGAGGAGGCTGCCTCATACTACTGCAATCAAAATTAGTGTAGCATTGTTGTGTTCAAGAAAAGATTTCTGCCACAGTTTGGCAACTGAAGCTCCTTGTTGAGTATTGGCACTCTGACCTGGTGATGGAGAAAAGGAGACTTAGAATCCAATAATATTTACAGTTGTGGCTTTATTGCAAATAAGAGTCATACACAAAATTTTCCAAACACTTGTAAAGACCATGTATATCATGGCAATCTTGAGTTTCCAGCGATTCCTATGGACCTATTAAAGGCCTTCCGCAAATATGACAAAATCTGCTGAATCAAAAACATATATACAGCAATACTCATTTTTGATTAAATGTCCCTTGGACATTTTCACCTCAACAAGCTTCTGGTTGTATCTTTGATCCTCCTCTTTGGTGTACTTAAATTAAATTTGTTGGCTTTCTGACACAGACTTGTTTCTTCATCACAGTCCACAGGTTCTTGATGGGGTGTAAGAGAGGACTTTGGGAAGAACAGTGTAAAACCTTCACCCTAATCAGACTTAGTCATTTCTTTTCCATTTTTTTTTATACCAGTTTGGAGTCATTGCCTTCTGGCTGATGATTTTAGGTTTTTCTGAAGAATGTGGAGGTAATCCTTTTTCATTATTCCATTTACTTTGTATAAAGCATCAGTTTCACTGGCAGCAAAACAGCCTTACAGCATAATACTGCCACCACCATGCTTGACAGTAATCACCCATGAGAAGTTAAGAGGCAATGCTACTAATAAGATTTAATTAACACAGCTTTGTACATCAAAAAATTATAACTAAAGTTGCTGTATGTATATTTTAGACACAGTAGCTCTTGTCATATTTCCAGAAGACCTATAATAAAAACTACAATGCATTATTGTTGTTTGTGACAAAGACACGTGTTTGAATCATTCCATAATAGAAAATTAAGAGTTATAGAAGTCAAAGACTGGCATGATATACATGGTCTTTACAAATGTATGGAACTTTTGTTAATGAGTGTATCCAATCACTTAAGTAAATAAAAAGTGAATTGACAGACAGTTGGCCAAAGAATGAAAATACAATTTAATATTTTCAGTCTTTAAACTACTGCAGATATTGAATTGACAGGTTTGTTTGGAGTTATCTTCTAAATATGTAACTTTGATGCAAAAACACAGGTTTTTAGCAGTTAAATCAACAATCATGGAAAGGACTTTGGTTTTTGCACAGCACTGTATATTGCAATCCTCTCCCCGTCTGCCCTGTCCTGGATGTCACCTCCAGTCCACAGATAACCGCTGAGCTCGAACGGCTGGTAACATGAGCCCAGCCATGGGGGAGGACAGGGGGAGACGTGACCCAACAGAGCTCACTGGTTCACAGGTAGAACAAGAATGACCCTGTGACCTGCAGGAGATGCAGCACAGCAGCTGTTTGGTTCAGCACCAAGGACAGAGTCAAAGCAGGTTAAAGACAAATCCTCAACTAAACACCTGATTTAACTTGTTTTCTGTGTGTATGTGCAGGTTCTCAAGATGCTGCACATGACTTTGGCACTCTGAGAAAACTCAAGGTGAGCTTATTTTTCTACTGAACTAACAAGACAATAACATCACAGAGGAGAGCAGTTTGGTTTCTACAGAGCAACAAAGTCTGTCACTGAATGTACAAACAAGCATGAAGACAAGAAATGAAACAGATGTCATTTCTGAAGCGTCATGCCTGATTGAGCTCGTAACCTGAGATCAAAACAGCCCCACAACATAATCAGGATAAAACATCAGGGGATGAGATTGTAACGTGTGAGTTTCTATTCAGCAATTAAGTGTATATGGGACAATTGAACCCACACAAAATACGAGGTGTGTCAGAAAAGTTCCAGGACTGGTGTCACAATAGATATATGTTAAAACCAAAGTACAAACTAGGAGTTTTCCCCTTCAACCAGCACATCTACAAAGAGATCCTGCAGCATTTGCTTCGTTCAGTGCGTGAGAAGAGGCAAGAGTTGTGGCAGGACAAGTCGTGGCTGCTTCACCATGACAACACACCTGGTCACAATGCCCTGAGCATCCAATAGTTCCTGGTTGAGAACAACATCGCAGTGCTGAAGCAACCTCCCTACTCACCCCACCTGGCTCTGTGGGATTTTTTCCTCTTCCCCAAGCTCAAGGAGGTCATCAAGGGGACCCGTTTTGAAAACGTGGATGACATCAAGATGGCTGTGACGACGGAGCTGCAGAGGATCCTGGAAGAATCCTTCCAGGAGTGCATGGCGGCGTGACAGAGAAGGCTGAGGAAGTGTGTTAGACATAGATATGTATAATAAAGGCCTTTATTGTACATATCATGCTCCAGGGGGATTACTTTGAAGGGGAAAACTTGTAGTTTGCAGTTTGGATTTGAAAAATATCTTTTGTGACACCAGTCCTGAAACTTTTCTGGCACACCTTGTATATTCATATTCCGCTGCTCCAGTTAATCATAACTTTGAGCAGGGACTCATCTAAAGGAAAGGTTCACCCAAAAAATGCCAAGAAATACAAATAAAAAAACAGTGCTCAGGCTGAAAGTTACTTGCTCACTCACCATCTTCATAGAAATTGTACTTTGGGCAATAGAAGTGATTTCAAAGTTAGTTTTTCCTTGTAAAACTGTCCTAATGCAGCTAATTTCAATGATGTGTGCCATAGTGCCACTTCACTATGGCATGGAGGGAATGCAGGCACGTAGGAGGATTGATCAAAAAGTTCCAAGACTGTAGACAGAGTGCATGCACGAAGTATGAGCATAGGTGAACATGTGCGAGCAGTAACTGTCATGAATCAGGATGTCACATGACACAATGACCTGTTTCACACACATTTTTAATTGTTGAATATCTTACGTTATGTCAAAATGGCAACCCTTTTACATGAATTTCATTTTGGGAAAAGGGAAGAAATTCCAAGGAGCCAAATCTGGTGAGCTGAGCAGATGGAGAGTGCTGATTGTGTTGCTGTGGCAAAAAAAAGAGAAAAAAATCAAAAGCTGGGATGGTGTGTACAGTGCATTGAAGCAACTTAAACTGCTCCAATGCACTGTATTGTTTAATATTATAATTTAATTCTGTAGCGACCTGAGGAGGAGTACAGTTCTGTGTTGGCAAGTAGAGAGAATTGTGGGGTTTCGCAAGTGAAGGGGTACCATGACAAAGTCTTCTATGATGCTTAATGACCAGAGCTTAAGGAGCTCATGTGTTTACTGAAGCCAGGATCATCTAAGTTAGTGTACTTGTATCACAATAATATGTGAAATAGTTGCATGTTCAGTATGTGTCTGTGGCTTGAAACAGCAATGCCGTCAGAGGATAAAAGCAATATCGAATATTCTCCCTTTAAACACCTCAGGATGTTACAGCAGAACTCTGCCTTGACAATGTGACTCTGGGGGATGACCTTACAGTGTACAACTACATGAATATTGAAGAAACCAACAAGTGTGTACCTGATTCTCCTGACATGATGCACCTCATCCAGTATTCAAGCTATTCCACTATAAGAAGCTGCTCTTCTCTTGTGGTAGCTGCAGACACACCTCTCTACACCAGTGAAGATACTTTACATGAAGGATGGCTCATCCTGCTGACAGAACTACAACTGTAACTACTGTGTATGTACAGTAGAATGACAATAAACTTGATCTGAGAATGTGATGTTTTCTTCCCTGCTCCATTTTGAGCTCCATGGATAAATCACTGATGCATACCTGCACATTTAAACATGTGTAACACAGGTCCTGATGTAGATAGACCATTGTCACCTGGCCTCCTGACTCATGACAGTTACTGTTCGTGCTATGCGTCATGAAACTGTTTGATCAACCCTTGTATATCACAAGGTAATTAGTACTATTCACATCGCCATAAGTGGGTTTAATGTTTTGGCTGATGAGTGTATGTCAAATACTTTATCTGGTGGGCCAGATTTGGTCCATGGGTCTCTGTTTACCTATCACTGACTTATAGTGCCATCAGTATTTTAACTGAAGCAAAACAAAATGTAGAATCTGATATTTAAATATGTTATTGAATAGGTTTTATGTCATCAGTTTTGCTCTGCAACATCTACAACCTTCCCTTTGGGAAGATAGTGACAGTGTGAAATCTCTTTTTCTTTGTCATCTTCTTTTATTTCTTCTTCTTAAGGTAACTCATGTCCTGAATGTTGCCTTTGGGGTGGAGAATGTGTTTCCGGACCTATTCATCTATAAGACCGTCAGTATTCTGGATCATCCCGACACTGATCTGCTTCCTCACATCCAGGAGTGTTGTGACTTCATCCAACAGGCCCACAGTGAGGTAATACGTTATCCGATCACCACAACCATATTCATCAACTTATTATTCATTTATTAGTTAAGTAGTTTGTCATTTCACATATAAAAGGTGTCAAAGTAAAGCTAAATGTCTAAAGAAGTGTCCGAAAACCACAAGCAAGAGGAATTGTTCGCAGTTAAAAAGCTGGAATTTGTTCTGAAAATGTTTGAGAATCAAAACAGACTTTCACAAACCAAATGATTACTTGAGAAATAGTTTCAGCTCTACTATCTTCAAGCATCCCATCTGCAAACACAGCAAAGGATGTTAGACACTGCAGAGAAACTAATTGCTCTGCTTGTGTTCCTCAAAAAGCAAACTGACAGGCATCAAGTCCTACTGAACAAAATACTCTGTAAGTCAACTCTGAGAAAAAACAGGAACCAGAAGGGAGACATTTATAATTTATAGTAGAGGTTTCCTGATGGATCCCCCTTTCATTGCATTCATTTGTCAGAATACTGTTTCACTATCTGTATCTTGTCTTAACGCCAATCAGTTGGCTTCATTTTATTCCACGTGTGCATGAAGTGATAACGTCATTGTCGTGCCAGACGGCTGGACAATCACATTGAGCCTGAGTCTGGACTACAACACACTTAATCTTTCCTGCTAAAGTCTCCTTCTTATCTGACTTAGAAACATGAACCTCAGCTTAACAAGCTGCCAAACAAATGTTGCACCACTGACCTCAGTTTGCAGTCTGGATGCTAATTAGCCGCTCAGCTGTAAAACAAAGCGTTCATTTATGTAGAAAAACATTTTCAAGAGCCAGTGTGCCAGATTAATTGCACATGAAAAGTGGGTTTCTGTTCATTCCATAGACTTTCATGAAAATGGAACTCACTTTTCCAGACTTTGAGGAGGTTTTACCATCAGTAGTCTGACTCACTGGATGAAGATTTCAGATATAATCTGCCATTTCTGCTGAATAATTCACATGGCTTTGCTCTTCCCTTCCACTATTTGTGTATTACCATTTCACTGCAGGAAACACACTGAAAATTTCAAGTTTTGCCGTGCATTTGACCTGTCCAGTAAGGCCAGTCTTCTTGGTGGCATTCAAATATTCCAACAAAACAATTTCCCCGTTGCTATTTTTTAGGGACACTGTTGCTACATCCTGGGCTCATTGACTGTGATGTGTTTAAAGAAACACAACCAAACCAGAAAATGTTTCTCTGTATAGCAGAATGATAATGAGGTGCAGTAGACCATTCTCTAGTGCTGACACAGCTGTGGAGATAAACGCGGCTATGTTTCTACATATTAAAGATTCATAACAGAAAGAGTTATCACAGTTGGAAATCTGTCAACAGACTTCTCTCTTTTATAGTGGTTATTTATGGGGGAAAACACTTTTTGGGCTGCAGGATTTGTTGTTGTTGTTGTTGTTGTTGTTGTTGTTGTTGTGGCAATACTGCAAGTGACCACTTGGACAAAGTTGCAGCTCTCTTCTGTCTCTACCACATGTACACTTTGGCCCAATCTCCACCATAAGACCTAATCACTAAAAAGTCTTGGAGATGTAACTGAGGTCACAGCTACTGAGTGTATGATTTTACAAGGGTGTGCTCAGTTTATACATCTGTACATGTTTGTGATGCGACAGTGTTTGCACATTTTAGCATAAACAACTCTGCCAATGCCCAAAAACCGTATTGCAGTGAACCGGCAGATGCTGACACTGACAGATAAACTTCTTAGTGGACTTCTTCACTGCTCTCTCCAGGCTTGATTTGTTTACATTTTATGCAGGGCAGGACCACCATGGGTTTTTTTTGTTTGTTTGGGGTTTTTTGGCCTTTTTGCCTTTATTATATAGGACAGTCAAGAAAGAGACAGGAAAGTGGGGGAGAAGAATGGGGGAAGGAACTGCAGCAAAGGGCCATGATTGGACTCGAACCTGTGGCTGCTGCATCAGGGACTACAGCCCCAGTACATGGGTCGCCAGCTCAATCAGTTGAGCTATAGCGGCGGCCCGATCATGTTTATACGTCACCAATTTTGCAAAGAATTAAAGGTTGGTATTTTTCAGTGGAACAGCCCTGAATGCACCTCAAAGTTCACAAGTTTTTAAGTCTAACTTGAAGCTGAAAATCAAGGAGCTGCTCGGGTTAAACTAAATAAGTAGATCAGGTGAAACCTCAACAAATGATTTCATAAAGATAAGTGAGTACAGGAGGAGGCAGATATAACACATTTTTACATTTCCTCTCCTTGTTTTCTCTCCTTGTTTCCTCTCCTCTCCCTCAGCTCTAAATAATAGATGTTTAGTTTTGTTCATGTTTTATTAAGGTGGACGCAGATCAGATCTCAGTGTCATACAAGCTTTTAGCAGCAAAGCTTGCAGCTCACCTTAACATGACACCACACACACACACACACACACACACATACACACACACACACACACACACAAAGTGTACGATTACAGGAAGAGTGTGTGTGCTCATTATGATATGTTTCTGTGTGTGTATATGTGGTAATTCCAGCCCTGATAATCAAACTGATGCTTTTAGACTGAAACACCGGCTCAGATAACCCAGCAGGCCATCTGGCTGGTAATGGCCGTCAGATATGGACGCGGTCATGACAACAGCATCATGTGACAGAGTTCACGCCCTGCAGCACAGATACATAAACTGTTTTTTATTAAAAATTCCAAAGAATTTAGACCAAGCCCAAATGTTTATGGAAGATTTTTCCTGTATTTTTCACAGCCTTTTCCAGTTTCCAGATTAAAACCTTTGCACCTCAATTTTTCAGTTTGACTCATACATTTTCACATCTTTTCCAAGCCAAATATGACTTTTGAACTTCTGTTTTGGTTGGTTTTAATTATTTTTTTATTTTATTTTATTTTTTTTGTCCTAATGGAAAACTGTGATCATTCAGAAAAGGGACTTGTTTACTGTTGGTTATCAGGCCATGGCGTGCAGCCTGATAACTGGGACACAGCTTGGGGTGGAAACATTTCATGAGAATGAAAACATGGGTTGTAATTGAGACGCTAATGTGCATCTAAAGACAGCAACAAACAAGGCACCTGTTCACTAAACAGCTTGTTGTGCTGCGACGCTCAGCTCGACAGGTTGAGGTCAAAGAAACAACTCTTATCTGTTGGAGTGCAGAGACATCCAGTGTTCATCGAGCATGAAGCTCATGTTTGAATCCCAACAACACACACACATGCAAATACATTATTTTAATGGGTGCATCTCAGGAAAGTCACTATAAATTATTCTAGACAAGATTATAGATTAGAAACACATTGTAAAAGATAATTCTATGTCCTGCCAGTATACAAATGTGTTTTTTTGTTGTTGTTTTTTTTTTTTTTAAATATGTGGACACATTTAGTAACACAGGTTCAATGATAAAGTCCTGTTCTCTCCCAACATCTTGTTTTTTTCTTTTTTTTTCCCCAGCAGTATGTAAAAGGACAATCAGAAAACAACTAAACTTTGATTTTCATTGAGATATTGGATCATTGGAACATTTATCGAAATAAACGTGAGAAATTTGGCAAAAAAAAACACCAGTTGTCAGAGAAATATGAGTCCGAAAACACACTGTGGAATCCACTTATTTAATCTTTAACAATGTGTTGGATTTGAAAGGCTTGTTGTATTGTCCATTGTGTCAGATCTTTATCTTAAATCTGGGCGATAAATGTAGTGGAGTACAGAGTACAATATGTCCCTCAGAAATGTAGTGGAATGGAAGGATAAAGTAGCATAGAGCGGGAAAGTACCTCGAAATTGTGCAATACTTCAGTTAATCTACTGAGTTACTTGGACTATGGAAACGTTGCATACCAAAGTACATGTTAATACACCTGTAATAATATTCCAAGTACCTATGTTACTGCGTAAAGGCTTTAAGCACTGGCATCGGAAATTTTTGCTGACAATCTGTTAAATATTCCCTTTTCAGTTCATTCCTAACATGTGCTGCAGATGCAATGAAAACATGAAAACTTAACAGAGATAAATCAAAGTAAAATAGAGATAGATGGAACTGACATCACTCTCTTCCATTCGTCATCCAGCCAGTCACAACTCTTTTCACTTTTTCTCCACTCGCGTGTCTCCTCTGCACAGTTCAACAAAACATTTGCACACTCACTCATGTATGCAAAATCCCACTTTGGATCACCAAAGTGTTTGCTTGACTTTGATGCTATAAGGTCAACCTTCTCTGCTTCGAATGAACCCTGGTATGGCCACTCTCCTTTTGTCCACTGGCTCATTAAAGCGGTAAATGGTGAGACAAAATACCAGCCTTTGGCTCTCCCTACTTGTCCTGCCGATGTTTCCCTAAAGCATTCACAATAGGTGGCTGAATTTGGATCATTCGCACTTGTTTTTCTGACAGTGGGGTCAGGTTTAACTCTGACCTCTGGGGTGTCTGATTTAGGTCCAGAATGTGTGTGTGTGTGTGTGTGTGTGTGTGTGTGGTTGTGCTGTCTCGGTTGTGAAGTAGATTGTTGCTGCCTGTTAGATATGTTAGTAGCAGCATTTAGGCGCTGAGCCTCTCCTGCTTTGGACTGATTTTCACCCATACTTCTCTCATTCGCTCTTTTCCACTCACGCACAAACACAGATAAAAACAGAACATTGCAGTTATAGAAACAAACAGAATCTTGTCAAACTCAGACATGGCAGTTTGCAAGAATTAAAATTTGCACTTACCAGTCATCGTTCTGTTGAGATCCTGTTCATGATGGCAATTTGTTGCTCTGGAAAAGGTTGATGTAGGATGAGGAACCTGACACAAAGAGACACACTGATCAGGAGAAGTGACGCTAACAGACCAGCAGTTTGTGCACGAAATGCCAGCATCAGTTCTAAGGATTTCTCTCACACCTTAGGCCTTATACCCTCCCTCAGTGGGGGCCACATCCAGATATATGAGTGAAAGGGAAACAAAGATACTTCGGTACCTTGGTTTAATCTGGCCTTGAAAGGTACAGGGAGTGCTTGCCTGTCCTCCTACAATGAGGTCTACATGAGGTCAAGAATCGATAGAAGATTTGCAGAGTGCACATCTGCTACAAATGCTACTTTTACATAAAGGGTTCAATCAGAGGAGCGAAGGGAAAACGTTCAATACCATCTCTCGAAGTTTAACTCCACAACAGGAAAGTATTTTTCCCCTCACAAGACAGGAAGCTGTTTGTCAACATGTTTCCAGCAGGGCGGCTTTAAAAGAAGATAGCGCTCAAACTGTGTGTTTTTTCTCTTTTTATAAAGATCTTCTGTCCCCCTGTGGTCAGCTTCCACACTAACATTTTCCGTGTGTTTCTCCCCGTAGAAGGGCGTGGTGTTGGTCCACTGCAACGCTGGCGTGTCACGTGCACCAGCAGTCATCATTGGCTACCTGATGTCATGTGATGGCCAATCCTTTGACGCCGCGCTCTCATTGGTGAAAGCAGCTCGGCCCACCGCCTCCCCAAACCCTGGCTTCCTGGAACAACTGAGGAGCTACAAAACACTGACAATGAATGGTTCCAAACATTGAGGCACAAAGAGAAAAGGCTCAGTGTGGGTAGTTAACAGTTAGTTATTCCAAGATCTGATAAAGCATTTTATTTAAAAAATATATATATTAAAAATTGAGTGGAGGAGGGTTACTATTGTGTATTGTAACAAAGCAGAGAAGTTTTGTGATCCAGAAAAATGACAACAAGTGATATAAGAATGTGAGGCTGATAAAAGATACTACACATCACTCTGAGACTGTAAAGATGAATTTGTTCATCCAAATGTCTGACATATTTTTTCTTTCTTATACTAGAATGTTTTTGTGCAAGATTTTCAGACAAAATTAAATTACTGACTCCAAAAAGCATTGTTTTCGTGCTTGCATGTTGTTATTGATGATGTCCTCTTTGTGTTTTGTGTTTAGTTTAGTCTCTATTCTTACTCACTGTATGAGAATGGGGAACCGCCACAAACTCCACATTCTTACTTCTGAACATTGAAACGAATAAAAAAAAGTCAATGACAGAAGCAGAAATGTTTGTTGTGACTGTTTGCTGTTGTTGCTTTGAGTACAGTAACTTGATGCTCAGCCTTTAGATTTTACCCAATAATTTCAACATTTTCAAGTTATTTCAAAGGAAAATGAAGATATAAAATGTGCTTGCCCATATTTACATTATTATCAGAGTGAGTGCAGGATGGTGAGATGGGTTGTTCTAAAACTATGTGCCCTCTAGTTAGTCTTACTGATATACATAGCTTTATAGATACATAAAGGTGTGCATTGGAAATACTTTGATTTCTACATCTTACTTAACAATAATTTATAAATATGTATATAATAGGTAATTTACTAACAGTTCAAGAAAAGAGATGCAGGTGAAAAAACTGAAAAGATTACTTTTTGGTCTAGTAAAGTATGTGAAAGTAAATTACACTGTAACATTGTGATTCAGTGATTTTTCATGTATTGAATGAACTGTGAAAGAAGAGTAAATTCTTTTATTTAATTGCTTATTGTATTTACATCTTTTACACTCATTCCACATAAACTTGAAAACACTAAGTAATTTTTTTTTAAATTAGAAAGTGTAGTTTGTGTTTGAATCCACACGTGCATTTGGACAGAAGAACTGGTTAACGGTTGGGACTCCGCTAATTAAAGAAGACTCAAGGGGTGGTCTGTCACAGGGATGCAGCTGTGTGGGCTTGGGTGAAAGGTAAATTGATTGATTGATCCGTGAGTTTCAGTCTCGTGTGAATTAATGTAAGTTTTAATCATGTTGGCTAAGGTGACCAGATTAAAGACAATGGCATCCACACCTAGTGCTACCTGTGCAGGAGAGCTACGCTAACGTTAGCTGTTCTACTTTATTTAGTGAAGCTATATCGTAAGTTCTGCATGGTAAATTAGTAGAGTAAGTGGAGCTAAAAATATTTCAATGTGTGTAACGTGCCACTGGTGCAGGTTGTTACCTGTTTCACTCTGTTTAGTGATGTTTGCATTTAACTTGTGCTTGGTTAATTAGTGGAGCTAATATACAGCAGAACTAAATAACATAGCAATTAATGTAGTGGAGCAGTATCTGGTAATAATTAGCTTTTGTCTCAGTTAGTATATTAAATTATTTAAATGCACCACAATGTATTTTAAACGTGTTGGCTTGTCTGATTGTGGGCTAACTATATGTAAAAATAGGAAGGCCATTTTCTTCTCTATTGAATACTCAGTGGCAAGTCTCTAGAAATGTAGCATCCAGGGGCGGCACTCGGATGGAGAGCACGGGAATTGTGCTTCGGAAATCACTGTTTTGTTCACAACTGTAACGTCAGCTTTGTCTGTATTTTGGGTGAAATGAGCCGTCCTTTTTGCTCGTGGAGGTTTGTATTTGGTAAGGCATGAGGAGTTCAGGTTTTCAGTGCATGCGTGAAAGCAGCCTATGGTAACGAAAACATAAATTCTTTCATCTCATTGTACACTAACAAAAACATACTTTGGAATGTTTTACTGTCTTTTGCCAGGAGAGCCCCTTAAATCAATCAATTATGTAACTTGATCGACCATTTAACCATTTAAGTCCAGGAAATTCAGTTATGTCATTTTTGTTACTCAGAATGTAAGTTCATCTGTAATTTGTTAGTTAAACACAAATTCTCATAAATGTGCTTTTTTTTTTATCAACAGGAAGCAGAAGGGTATCACAGTGAGTTGTGTTATCACAAGCCAGGCCCAGGAGCCAGTTGAGTAGAAATTGAGAGCTTGCCAGGAGGAGTGAATTGTCCCCGGCTGCAACTTTAGTCTTGAAATCTAGGTATGCATGATATAACATTCCTGTTGTTGTTGTTGTTGGGTTTTTTTTTTTAGTTTTTTTTTTACTATTCTTAATTGTGTAATTGTCACATCCTCCACCTCAGGGCAGGGCTAGTGGCAGTGCTTCTTCCTGTTCTCCCTCTCTTTCTCCTTTCTCCCTTACCTTCAGGTGGGTGTGTGCATGGTGAGTGTGCGGGATAGGAGTGGGCACAGTGATTGGTTAATCACCTGAGGATCCACACCTGCAGTTGGTGTCCATTCATCAGTCATTCTTCACCTGGTACCATATAAGCGAAGCTCAGACTATGGCTGTGTCCGAAATCACCCCTATACCGTATAAAGTGCACAATATAGTGGTCCTTATATAGGGAGTAGGGAATGAGTGGATAATTTCGGATCCAACCCATGACTCATTGCTGACTACTAACTTGCACTCTCTCTGGAAACCACCTGCTGCTCCGTCTTACCTGGTCTGCCTCAGCGATCTTCTCTCACACACATCTGATGCTCCCTCTGGAAATCTCTGGCTCCATCTAGTGAAGCTTGTATCGAAAAAGGGTTCATTACTCAACGCTTTTCAACACAGCTCTCTTTGGTGGCATCTAGTGGCCGAATGTATGAAGAGCAGCTTGAATCTACAACTTGAAATGAACTGCTTCATTATGGTGGGCACTCTACAGAGTTGAGTTGACAGCTTCTGTGTAATATCATGTGACAATTCTGTCTGAAATTGGGCAGTCGTTGTGTATTTTTTGGGGTGAAAAAATAATGTACTGTTTATTTGATTAGTAAATATTTTTGATCAAAAAACTTTTGTTTTAACATGTCCCATGGTGTGGGCTCCCTTTGCTTATGACTTCCTCACGGTTATAAACACAATAGATTAAAAAAATAACACAAAAAAACACCATATATAATAATGTACAATACAATCTTATAATAGCTTGCTTGTGCTATGAGGTCCCTACCTCCATGTGCTTATGGACCTAAACAGTGGACAGATACTCTTATATAATATCATATTGTACCTTATATTTATTGTGTGTTTCTTATGTATTTTTTGACCTGGGGGTAGAAGTGCTTATGAACTAGGCAGTGAAAATGCTTATGAACTGGTAAAATAAACATATAATGCATATAAGGCTACTTTGTTAGGTTTTTATGCAGAAAGAGGATTTGTTCTACAGTGTCTATTCCTCTTCTTGGAAATAATTTCTCCTGCCTTTGACAAAATCCTCTCACATAGGACAGAAGAGGCTGGAGTACACATGCGGATAAACAGTCTTTCTAGTTGCCCAGAAGTGGATCCTCCGTCCGGGGAATTAAAGGATCCGCCTTGTATCTGGACTTCAACTGTAGCATCTGCGGTGGCATTCCTCACCTGCCTCTCCACCACATGGCTGTTCAGCAGATCTCACAGAAAAAGAGTGAATAAATACAGTTTTTTAAAATAACATTTTCAAACTATTTATGGAAAAAAAATTACATTTTAAAAGTAAAATGTAATGTAATAATTTTAAGAAAATGCTGGAACCCCGTCAATGTGTTACGTACTTCTAGTCAACACAAACTGTACCTGACTGGGTTGCAGGACCGGCCGCTGGCTCTGGCTGTGAGGAGGTGGATGGGACAGGAGGGACACGTGTACTGAGAAAATGACGCACAGGAATGAGTAGCTGAAATCCCTAACAAAATTTATCATTTAACATTTGCAACAGCCCTTAAGGTATTTCAACATTCATAGAACTGTCAAACTATGTCACGGTACCGGTTACAGACCAGCGTGACAAAAAGGATGCTCAAATAGGATCCACACGACGGTTGTCTATCAGAGTGTAGCCTTCCTTCAGGAACGCTGTCTTCCCTTTCTTCCTGGCCTCCTGGACCAGTGGCCACAGCTTGGAACGGGCGTCCCAATCTTCCTTAGAGAAGTCTTCTCTGAAGCGAATATGCATCTCACCACACACTCGCACTTCCTTCAATTTTTTTCCACACTTCATCCCTGATGGTTCTCATCCCGAACTGAATGATGATCGCCCTCGGCGTGTTGGTACAGTATCCACAGTATCTCGGAGCCGGTCCACTGAGAGAGGAACAACCCTTGTAAGTATCCCGATGATGTTTTCTCCCTCTTTTTCCGGTAACCCCGTCAGTCTCAAGTTCCATCTCCTTTTGTATCGAGCCTGTTCCTCAGTTGCGCTTTTTAAAATGCTGTTTTCTCTTTGGAGCTTGTCAATCTTTTTTTCAGCAGAAGAATTTCTTGTTTGTTTTCTTTTGTGGCCGTAGTGTTAGCTTCGATGCGTTTGTCAGATCTTTTCAATAGTTCAGTCTGTTCATCCATTTTCTCAGTCAGAGCTTGAACAGCATGGAGAATAGTGGTGCCAATGGTTCCCTCATCCTTAGTGTTGATTTTCCCCATCATTTTCTTTGGGTTTGGGCTTTTTGTCGGTGTGTGATCCGGGTTAATCTTGCCTTTTTTTGAAGAACTTTCGTTGACCGCAATGTCTTCGATGTCACTGTCTTCACATGCCTTATGGAGAGCAGTTAAGTTGCAGTCGTGGTCCGACATGTTAGTATCCACTTCATCTGAAGAAAAACTTCAAAAATTATATGTTTTCAAAAGGAAATATCGACAAAAAAAAATAGTTTGAGAGTTTACTTCTTAAACTTGTGGGTTGTTGTGTTAAATTTAACTATTTTGGGATGAAACAATACTTTTTTTTTTAACAGAGCCTGCGAAAAGCTGCTTCTCACTCCGCCATCTTGGATCCTCTCTCGCGAATACACAGTCTCACCACTGACCGTAGGGAGACATGGCATGGCACTGAGGGATTGTGGGAAACACTACCATTGGCGCCGTCCACACTGGGAGGAGTCGCAGACCATGACCACTGGGGGCGCCAGCACCCGGACTCCCCCAACCCTGGCAGACAGGGGGATCCCCACAACAAGGTGGGGAGCCCTTCAACCAGCAGGGCTGAAGGGACCCACAGACAGCATCCCCAGCAGCAGACCGGACACAGCCCCTTGAGTGGAGGACCCTCCTAATGAAACACTGGAGTTAAAACTAAAAACTTTGAAGTATGAAAGGCCCTATATAAGATAAGATGAAAATTAGAAGAGTAAAATACATAAGAAAAAAATTAAGTAAATGATAAGAATGTAAAAAGAATTTAAAAGGTCAATTAAAAGCGTGATTAAAAAGGTGTATCTTTAACCTTCTTTTAAAAATATCGACAGTATCTGCAGTCCTGAGGCTGCTCCACAGGTGGGGTCCACAGTGGCTAAATGTTGCCTCACTGTGGGTTTTGGTTCTTACCACTGGTATGGATAAAAGGCCACTGCCAGAGGACCTCAGGATCAGGGTGGTTATGATAAAAGCAGATCAGATAAATAAGGGGGCGCAAGGCTGTTTAGACATTTAAAAACTAGTAAAAGAACCTTAAAATCGATCCTGAAGCGGACGGGGAGCCTATGCAGTGACTTTAAAATGGGTGTAATGTGAGCCCAACCTCTGGTCCTCGTCAGCACGCAAGCAGCTGAGTTTTGTAATAACTGGCGATTTAAAATGCACTTTTTGGGAAGACCAGACAGCAGGGTATTTCAATAATCTAAACGGCAGGAGACAAAATCATGAATTAGCACCTCCGTGCTGGCCTGAAAAAGAAACGGACGGACGCTGGCTATGTTCTTAAAATGATAAAAAACCTATTTTCGCCATATTTTTAAGATGTGGGATAAAATTCAGAACTGAAAAAAAAACTGTTAAACAAGAAAAGAACAGGACACATTGTTCAGGAACAACTGTTTACAGGCGCGACAATGCGTCAGCCAGAACATTATCCCTGCCACGGACATGTCTGACTTCCACATTAAAGGCCTGCAACCGCGAACTCCTGTTCTGTTTTTGTTTCACATCCTATGTAGAAAAACGAGCAGATTGTAATCAGTATAGACAATTACCGGAGCATATTGCACTTTGTATATATACACATGTATATATAGTATTATTTTCTTTGGTATTTGGGACTCTGGCTGAGACCTATAATCCCCTATGATGGCGCCCACCTGAGCCAAGTGAGCGTATGGGCTGTCACTCTCACCCTACGCGAAGTTACACCCCCTCAGGGCACTGTACACTGGTCTGCACTGCAACCCACACTGAACTCACCCCCCTTATGGCACACAGAGACACTGCACGTTAAAATAAATCACTGCCACAGCACACCACACGGGGGCCACATACGGACACACTATAAGAGGTTCAGTTCATTCAGCTGTCTCCCACCCCAGTACGACAACCATTAATGCTGCGTTTAAAATCATACACATTTATTGTTAAATATTATCAAGGTGACACCTCTAAAAAAAAACAAATATAATTAATACTGGTTAAAAGTCTACTTAACTGTGCCCGGATTCAAGACCCTCCCCCGGGGTCTGAGCGTCAACGCTGGCCCGGCATTATCAGAGTCAGTTGTGGCAGCCGGTCCAGCGGATTGAGACACCTCACGTGTGGAGAGCCTCGTCGTCAGGCCGGAGAGCGGACAAAAAGCACTCCTAAGTCCCCACTATGCTATCCCCTCAGCCCTGCCAACCACAGGAACCTCTCCCTACCGCACATACCATCTATCTTCGCCGCCGGCACCCATCCCCCGATTCTGAGTGCAGCTTACAACTGAATCGCACACAATCACCAGCTCGCTGTCTCTCACCTGCTCACACACACTTTTCACACTTTGCTTCCCTTTCAGACACACCTCTCTCCAGGTGCAGCTCATCATCCCTCATCACNATGTGTTCAACCAACATACTAGGTGGGGCTGTCACAAGGAGGAGGCTCTCGAGGCAGCACTCGGGGTCCTGGACACTCGACTTCCTCCCGAGGATGCTGAGTGGTGTGACTCTCCCCTGGTTTTAAGGGAGGTGGAGGAGAGCATTGGCAGCCGCGGGAGGAACAAGAGCCCCGGCTCAGATGGCATCATGGCTGACTTCTATATCTGTTTCAGAGACGTGCTGGCCCCCGTCCTCCTTGCCCTCTACCGCAGCATGGAGGAGCAGAGGTGTACCGCCACGACCCTGACGCTCGGCTTGGTAAGCAGTGACTGCTGGTTAATAGTAGGCGCAGGGGTGCCGCCCCACTACTAATGACCAGATAAAAAAAGTAGTTCTCAAACGTATAATTACATTTGAATTAATTATAACAAAATAATAAAATTAACAATGTTCACATTCTTTAGCTATATTAACAATATTTGTATTATTAACAGGTTTAATATGAGTCTTCACTGCGTTTTTATTAATTTTACACTTCCTGGATGTGGGGTGCCAGCCACCTGAGTGTGTATGTAGCTCGAAAAACTTGTCGTGACCATGGCCCGGGCTCTCATTGGCAGCTGCAGACTTTCACGGGGCGGCGCTTAGTGCGTAAGTTAGTCTGGAGCCCTGAATACTGTTTTCATTATTTGTGTGTTTTCAATTTGTACAGATCCTGTAAATATTGATGAAAGTTTGATGAATGGTTTTGAAATTTAGTTCTGGTAAATCTTGATAATCTTAACTTAGATTATGATAAGAACATCCTCCAAAGGTAGATAATTTGCATTCCTGTAAATAGTTGTGCCTGATGTTACTCATATTTTAATTTCTGATTTTAAAAAAGAAATGTCATTTGCAGACTGCGCCTTCTTAAAGACTGCCACAATTGTCCCCGTCCCCAAGGTGCAGGGGAAGGGCTCTCCGCATCATGAAGGACTCCACCCATCCCACACACAGACTGTTTCAGCCCCTTCCCTCTGGCAGGTGGCTCAGGAGCATCCACAGCAAAACCACCAGGCTCAGAAACAGCTTCTTCTCTGAGGTTGTCAGACTGTTGAACNTCTCTCACCTGCTCACACACACTTTTCACACTTTGCTTCCCTTTCAGACACACCTCTCTCCAGGTGCAGCTCATCATCCCTCATCACTGGTCCAGTCCTCCACTACACTTTCACCGTCGCTCCACCAACACAGTGACACTCATTACACTGTGATAGTGAATTCAGAATGAGGTGCAATGGTGACCGGGAGGATGGATAACACAGAAATGACCAGGACTGTCTCAAAAACAACACCTCAGAACAACGGACAAACGGATTTGGACACAATGGACCGACAGACATCACCGGCAAAGAACCAGGAACAGCAGACGACAATGACAAAGGAAACAGACAAAAGTGTGAGACGAGAGGAAAAGAGAGCAGCAGAAAGACAAGACAGCAGGAGAGAAGGCATGGAGAAGCAGAACGGGGAATATAGTAAAGAGTTAACCCGCCTCATTGAGCTGATGGGAGAAGAAAAAGTGACTGTGATGGAATTATTAAAATGCATGAGGGAGCTCTGTGGAGGACTGATGGCGTGCAAGCAGCTGACGGTGAGGAAGTATGAGCTGACCATGAGTGGAGAAGCTGGATGAAGACGACTGCTGGATGGATTTAAAATCGGGAGCACAACAGTGATGGCTAAAGAACTTTCAAATGATGAACTGGTGGTGTCATTTCTGGGACTGCCGGCATACATTACAGATGAAAAAATAGTGGATAAACTCACAGGCTGGGGAGTGTCGGCAGTATCGCCAATAAAAAAGAGGATGTGGCCCGGCACCAACATTGCTGATGGGACCAGGTACGTTAAAGTGAAATTCACTGAACATATACAGTCACTACCATACTCAACAAAGTTTATGACAGCGACAGGGCCAGAATATGACCACGTCATACATGACAGACAAGTGAAGGTGTGCAGAGTGTGTATACAGCAGGGACACATCCTCCGGGAATGTCCTGAGTTCCTGTGCCATGTGTGCGGAGCCCAGGGACACTACGCCAAAGAGTGTGATATGAGGACAAGGGTGAAAAGATGTGAGATTTGCCATAATCAAATGGAAAATTGTATTTGTAATCACAGCGAGCATGACAATTATATGAACTCCCTTTCTGAGTCACAGGATGGTGAGATGAATGACATCTCACAGGAGCAGGGAGTGCAGAGCCAAAGTGGAGTAGCTCTGTGTGCAGCTCACCCTGCTGTGGACAGCTTTGGTGATGGGGGCGTCTCCAGCACGCGTAGCATGGAGGACGCTCCATGAAGCCATTTTTATAAGAAATGCTAGGCTCCTGAAAAAAAGATGGAACAAATGACATCATGTTCACATTTAAGAAACTTGCACTGAAATATCTGTATATTCTGAATGGATTTTGTCAGTCCTAGCTTAGAAATAGTTGTGGTGTGTTAAAAAAATGTGCAATTTTTTCGTTTTGGTTTATTGAGGGGGGTTGTGGGGTTTTTCTTCTGTCGTTATTTTTCATTTGCTGTTTTTTTTTTGTCTCTGCTTGTTGTGGTCCAGGGCTTGATGGTTTAACAGGGGAATTTTATATAGAGTTCAAATCAGTACTACATACCAGCCTGTGAACAACACACCCCCTGTCGGAGCATGACCAGTAGCAATTGTTTGGAGAACGTGTGAGAGACGGAGTCCGGAGTTTCTGGTCAACTTTGATTTGACTTGTTGAAAAGTGATTTGCGTCTGTTTTTTGATCTATTTAGAGGTAATAGCGTTTGGTTTTTTTTTTCGTTTTTTTTTTTTTTACAACCCCCAGCAGTGGAAACATTGTTTGGTGGTCACGTGTTTCAGTTTCGTTGTTGAAAAGTTGTTTTTTTTAACTTCGCGTTTGATAGTGAATACACACAGCGATGCTTGTTGTGTCGTGTGTTTTTTTTTCAGCGTACTGTACTTTCTCTCTTGTTTTTGTTGAGTGCTTCCCTTGGATGTATAATTGAGTGTTTGCAAATGTGTAAATAGTGAGATGTACTTTTTAAAATTGAAAACATGTATTTTTTGATAATAAAAGGTAAAAACAAAAAACCGTCTGATCTCGGAAGCTAAGCAGGGTCGGGCCTGGTTAGTACTTGGATGGGAGACCGCTTGGGACTACCAGGTGCTGTAAGCTTTTTCTGCCACAAAACACACCATGCTGCTGCTGCTGCTGTTGCTGCTGCTGCTTTCCTGGAGGCACAGCTGGACAAAACAAGACCTTTTTTTTTTTTTTTACAAAGAACATTTCAAAACCGCACTTTTTCTAAACTCACGAATACTTTAAATAGTTCACTCGGGACACCGTGTGTTTGTTCCCTTTACTGTTGCTTATGGCCATACCAGTCTGTGAACACCACACCCCCTTTTGGAGCATTAGCAGCAGCAATTGTTCGGAGAGCATGTGAGAGAGAGAGACAGAGTCTGAGAGGTTCTGGTCAACTTTGATTTGTTTTTTGAAAAGTGATTTGTGTTTGATATTGGAGTACGGAAGCCGAGAGCGGTCATTTTCCGCTACTGTTCTTTCTTTGCCGTTTTCTCGAGATAACGAGTTAATTTTCTCGTTATCTTGGGATAACAAGAATCATTTTCTCGTGAAAACGAGATAATGTATCTCGAGAAAACCAACTTCGTTTTCTCGAGATAACGAGATAATTGGTGTTTGTGTTAAATCCATCATCTCATGAAATAGATGCCACAACACAACGGCCCTGGGGAGGACAAGGAGGCTGAGGAGGCTAATGGTAAGTAGCGGCGTGTATGTATAACTCTTTGAAGAAATGATCGGTAAGATGTAGTTGTGCAATCACCTCATGTGGTTGGTTTGATGATTTACGTTGCGTGCAGCTAGGCTATATTTCGGTAACCAGGATTGGTAAACAAAAGCCCCACATTCCACATGTTCTTAACGTACCCTCCGTGCAGTAGTCAGTCATTTTACTGCGGTAAAGCTAGCCGGTCAGAGGCATGGTAAAGTGAGCCGTCATGTATCAGCTGATGGTCACGGTTAAAATTCATTTGCGCATAACAGGTAGGCTACCGCTTGCAAGAGGTTCGGAGAGGGAGGGGGTCTACAGCAGGATCGATTCCAAGAACTTTCTCCTCTGCAAGTGCAGCTGTGTTCATTCTCATGCAAAAGTTTCTGCTAAATTTGATTCAGATCTACATCACATGTCTCCATAGTTAAACAATAATCATTCTACTAAACTGTTTATGAAAATATGGAAAACAATATGATCCAGTAAAGATCATCTTCCTGCTCAAAACAAAAGCAGGACAAAAAACTCTTCCTGGATTCTTGTTGTAGGCCTAGGCCACCTCAGGTACCACTAATGTCAAGGCTAAAAGACTTTACTTTATTGTTCTTGACAAAATGAAGACTGAAATATGATTGTAGTTATACATCACTGTATGGTCTAAAACTCATTTTTGGATGCTTATTACATGCAAACTATGAGAGGTGGCACAAAAATCTCTCTGGATTCTAGTTCTAAGGCAACTCAGGTGCAAACAGTTACTTCGCGGGGCTCATCACTCATCTGGAAAAGTTTGGTAAAGGCGTGAAATCGGAAAATTGTCACACCAGCCGGAGTCAGTGAACTTCATCATTATAACTGTTCCCACCAGTCCTGACTGTGCACCTTCCGTGTCCGCGGGGGTCTGGTGGAAACGGGAAGCGTAGATGTGGCGCTCAGCTCCAGCTCCGAGCTGCATTTCCACCACACTCTCTCCTTCTATGACTCTCTCCTTCAATAGTGTCCAGTACTGCTGGTGGGTCAGAACCAGCACAGCAGCACCAGCAAAGCACTGCTGTTGGCTCCGGACTGTGGTTCAGCAGCCGCCTCTCGCGGATCCGCGATTAAGCCAACCGGCGTTATTTCGGCTGTAATTCTGAAACTTGGCTGGCTGGACCGCAGTGGCTCCGGATGGCTCATTAACCACCATCATCATGAAGTTTTCTGTGCGTCGCAGTTTGGATCGGGATATTCCGACTGATTGCAGTTATCATGTATAGACCTACAGGAGTAATTCTGTCTGCTCACGCAGAAACCGGAGTATTGACCTTAACCCGAATTTTGATGGCATGTAAACGTAGTTTTGAGCTGGATGTCTGCTCCGCCGGTCTGCTCTTTGGCAAATCTAAAACAGTTTTTAAAACTAGTTCCATGAATCTGTGACTACGTTTACATGCCATCAAAATTCGGGTTAAGGTCAATACTCAGTTACTCCTGATAATTGCATCAACTGGAATATCCCGACCAAAACCGCGATGCACGGAAAACGTCATGATGATGACCCACCAGCAGTAGGCTACTTGGTCCTGGTTCTGACCCACCAGCAGTACTTGACACTATTGCGAGTCATAGAAGGAGAGAACGTGTGGGGGAAATTGGGAATGGAGCTGGAGCTGTGCACCAACGCATCCACACTTTCCGTTTCCACCAGAGCCCTCGGACATTTGGATGAAGGTGCTCAATCAGTACTGGTGGGAACGAGTTGTAATGATGAAGTTCACTGACTCCGGCTGGCGTGACAATTGTCCATGTCACGCCTTTAGCAAACTTCGCCAGATGAGAGTGATGGAGCCCCTAACTGTTTGCACACCAGTTCCTCTCGGGACGCATGTTGCCATGGTGATATATAGCTTAAACTAGCAAGCTGTGCAGAGTACCGTTTGATCGCTGGTACAAATACTACATGTACATGTTGTTTACACAAAGAAATTCTTAATTTGATATAAAAACACTATATTTACACAGTAGCACAAAGTGCCTTCCATAATAAAAACAAAAAATGTAACAAATGTAGACACATGCACACATACAAACACATTCACTGGAGCACAAATTTAGTGGAGTACATTTACCAGTTTGCAAATTTTGACATCTCATAATTGCATTTTTTTTTTTTTTAGGTTGATCAAGATGTTGTAAGGCTCCTTAGTGAGGAGGAACTCTCAGCTTATATTCCTCGATATGGTGACCGCATTTTTGCCAAAAAC
>NW_007577908.1:703817-704804 GCF_000690725.1 Stegastes partitus
AGCTCATCAGCAAGTTCCTCCAGTCCCAGGAAAGAGCCTTACAGCAATTCACCAAATACTTTTACACCCCAAACTGCTTCTTCTCCAGCAACTGGCCTGGCTCAGCCAGTGCAGCTTTTGATCACTGATGAGGATGATATTATCTTCATAGGAGCAGATACAAACTTACCTTTTGATGATTTGGCGGAAACACGGGTGTACTCTCCCCTACAAGTCAGTGCTGATCAGCCAGCAACAGTAGCAGCCACTGAAGGTTCAGATTCACCACAGCCAACGGTCTCCGACACCCAGTTGCTGAGTGCACCAAACACAGTACCAGTGTGTGTAAATCAAACATGAAGCGCTCGTGCCCTTCTGATGTCTGTGTGGATGAATACACCCTGTACCTCCAGCTGTTGATTATCAAGCATGAGATTGTTATACTACCATTGGAGTAAAAACCAGGTCGGTACATGTATAGGAATACCACGCTGCCTGCACTCATGTGTTCTCTCCTGCAGACTGCTTGCATTCTGTATGACCTGTACCTTCAAAGCTTTGAATAAAGCAAGACAAAGATAATTCAGACTTCTGGACTTTATTGAGATCGTAGTAAATTTCCACAACATTACCTATGACAGTGAATGTACACAGAGGTGCAATGGTGACTGTGCTGTCCTCACACTGCGTCAACTTTGCACTGCGAGACAGCCAGTTAACATGTTCAAGCTATCTTCAGTAAACACACAAGGCTTGCTTTTCTTGGCATTTACTGGTCTTTGGTAGCTTTAGAACGTCTTGTAAAACTGAAAATGCAGAGAAAATAAATACACAATTACGCTACACAAACATCAAACAAAACATATAGCTGCCTTGTAGCATGAATACAAACAGCAATTAACCACAGCTAATGAACTTTAGCTAAAGTTAGCTACACAAGATAGCTGCTAACAGCCCTTATCACGAGCTGTGTGACAGAAACAGAAAACATCTGCTCTAAAACACATA
>NW_007577908.1:707287-715972 GCF_000690725.1 Stegastes partitus
TACAAATAACAAAACAAATATCAGCTTACTTAGGTCAACTCCAAACACTGTCTTCTCCCCACACAATTTCATGTGAAATGAACACCAGTGTGTACCACTGAGTAAACCCCTGGAACAAAGTGTGCAGCACGCCAAACAAATTTTAATTGTGTTCACATTCCAACCTGAGTGTCACGATCAACATCGGACGAGCCCCCATTTTGTCATGACCCGGCAAATAGGTCATGACAAAAGAGGGGAGACGACAGAGGTATTGCCAGAATGAAGTGTTATCTTTTATTAACTGCTTAAATTAACATTACCAAAGTGAGATGTGTAAGTCAGTGATATCAGTAGTGTAGGTGCAGATGCCTGGATGCGATGTGGTGCGAGGTGTTGTCTGATGTAGAGACAAACCAAAATGACAGCGTGGCCGTAAATCACAAGCATGATGAGAGAGCAGGAGCTAAGAGGTTGGCCCTTTTGTAGCCTGGGAGCGCTGGGCCCAGGCATGCCAAGCAGGTAAGACCGCCCACTCTGTCTCCAGCAGTTTAGGGACCTGAGGAAGCAGAGCAAAACAGACAAGCAATGTGTTCAACCAACATACTAGGTGGGGCTGTCACAAGGAGGAGGCTCTCGAGGCAGCACTCGGGGTCCTGGACACTCGACTTCCTCCCGAGGATGCTGAGTGGTGTGACTCTGTTTTGAATTTGTACAGATCCTGTAAATATTGATGAAAGTTTGAAATTTAGTTCTGGTAAATCGTGATAATCTTAACTTAGATTATGATAACATCCTCCAAAGGTAGACAATTTGCATTCCTGTAAATAGTTGTGCCTGATGTTACTCATATTTTAATTTCTGATTTTAAAAAAGAAATGTCATTTGCTGACTGCGCCTTCTTAAAGACTGTCACAATTGTCCCCGTCCCCAAGGTGCAGGGGAAGGGCTCTCCGCATCATGAAGGACTCCACCCATCCCACACACAGACTGTTTTAGCCCCTTCCCTCTGGCAGGTGGCTCAGGAGCATCCACAGCAAAACCACCAGGCTCAGAAACAGCTTCTTCTCTGAGGTTGTCAGACTGTTGAACTCGAGCCATGCTCCGTAGCCTCACACCACCATCGCACACGGACTGCACCAACTGCACCTTATCCACGTATGTGCAATATTTTAACCACCAAGTGCAATATCACCATCTACCTCGCTGCTTATATTTTGCTTGTGTTTTATTCGGCTTTTTCCTAAAAAAAATAAACAAAAAAGGGACCTGAGTACAAATTTCATACCACTAACATGTGAATGTGAGCTGGCATGAAAAATAAAGTTCCTTGAATCCTGTACATCAATGCACACAGTCAAATAAAATGCAATGGTTTACTCACAACTACAATCCATCTCCAACGATCGATCAGGCAGGGCTGTCCTCTCTCTGCTCTTTTGTACAGTTTGGCGGCCGAGCCACTGGCACAACTGATTAAAACAGACACAATATAGGCATCCGAACACCAACATATAGACAAATTAAAATACAATTTGCAGATGACAAATATATTTTTAAGGGACAACAAACAGGTGGACAGTGTAGTCACGCACCTGAACACATATTGCAGGGCGTCAGGGGCACGGGTGAATACAGACAAAACCCAGATCATGTTTTGTGGCTCAGGGGCTCGGCCACCAAATGTTCTGGGGGTTCAAGGAGGTCCAAGAGAGCGTCATGGTCCTGGGGGTGCACATCGGCAAGGATGCTGCGGCAGCGAGAGACAAGTCCTGGGAGGGGCTCTGGAGCGGATTATTGCCATCGCCAGAGGGGTAGGAGACCTGGTGCAGGATGATGCCCCAACATTCATCCTGGAAAACAGCAATACAGACTGCAATATTATCAAGACCACGACAAAAAACTGGTACAAAACATTCCACAATAAAATAACACACAGACTTACAGCTGAGCTTGCCTGGGCCAAGCTCTTTCAGAGCAAACTCATCCACACCATCTGGAAAAAAAGGTACCACAAATACTGCAATAAACTAGCTGCACAAACGGATTTTAAAATAAGGCACAGGTGCATTTTCGTGGGCAACATCCTGCACCAGATTAATTAAACAAAGTTCAGGATGGACTGCTCGGTGTGCAGGGGGGCTCCAGAGGACCTGGAGCACCTGCTGTGGGCTGTCCGGTCGTCTCTGTCACAACCTGGCTCCAGGAAGGACAATGAGGAGAGGACCACACATGATCAGAGAAACTTAGATTTATTTTAACAAAACATAATTTAACCAAACATACTAAATAGCTGGGTCAGTGCGATAAGTAATATATGTGTGTGTGTGTGTGTGTGTGTGTGGCAGCTAATGTGTAGAAATGTAGAAAACAAAAGAATCCATACAACTTAACTGAAATCCAGGACCAGAGAGAGAGCAGCTGATTCCAGTCAGCTTATAAAGCTGATGAACAACCAGCACAGGTGTCAGCCATCAGCTGATGGACTTCCTGTTCTTCTCTAAGGGAGCATGAACCCCAGCCAACCAAGACAGCCCAAACTGGAAGTTCAGGGGCTGTCACATCTCCCTGTTTGCTGACCAGGTCTGGGACTTGCTCATAAACTGCCTGTCCTGGGAGGGAGCCACAGAAGAGGATTGGCGATAGCACTGGATGTTTGGGAGAAACGAATCAAATAATCTGATAAATATAGTGTTAGAAATCGCAAGGCATATAGTTGTCATGGCAAGGAATTATCCATTATATGAGTCAAAAGCTGTGAGCAGATGGAGGATTTTTGAAAATGTATTGAAAGTGCATATAAGAACATTATATAAGCAATTCCTCAACTGTTAGTTTGTATATTACATACAAAAGTAAATGCAAAGATGATGGATAGACGCAAATGTGCAAAGCGTATTTGCGTGTAGGAAGGTTTAAATAGAGAGTATGTCATTTCTCAGTCAAATCAGTAGAACCAGAACAGCATCCGTATAGTTTCACATTGAATATTAAACAGTGTGTTACCTCTGACTAACCCAGTCTATACATAAGTCTACACTGGAACCATTAAAAGCAATGTGGTGGAGCCAGTTCGACACTCATCTACGTTCATGTTGTTAAGTTATGTTGTTAGGAAACAAACTAAGTCACTGTCTCTACAGGTACTTGAATGTAAAAAGGTTTTCATGTACCGGATCAGAACAGTGAAAGTAAAATTTGGCAACGAAAATAAAATTTGATGCTGAAAACAAAACCTGAACTAAAAAAAAGAAACATTGGAATTGAAATATTAAATTTTACTTTTTCAGAAATTGTTGTTTGTCTTTTGATGTGCTTTTCAATGACAGTTTTGATTTTCTTCCCCATCGTTTTATGGTTTTTGATCTGAGGGAGAGGTTTTGTGTTTTTTGATGTGCAGTGAAATTTCACAGAGGCTTTTTTAGTTTACTGTTGAGGCTGCTAACATGCAAACATAATTTAATTCTATGTATGTTTTGACTTTTGAGCTGCTGGTGGCAAAATAATTACCCTAAACAGCGTGACAACTGCAGATCTATATGATGATGATCTATGTGTCTGTCTGCAGTTCTACTGTCAGCACTACCTGAAAATGGGAGAAGCTGCACAAACCAAAATCGGACCATTTCTGAAGTTTCATTGTCATTTTTTCATTTGAAACAGAAAAAAAGACCAAAACAAAAATAACAAAAATCGACCCGTTTAATGGGTTTTTCTTCTCTTTTTTGATTTTCTTTTATAACAGTAATGTTTTTCCATATGTTACAGAAATAGAGAAAGAAAGGCAAAAGAAAGGAAGGAGAGATTAAAACAGGAAAAACGGGAGCAGAAGGGGATCTTAGACATTCAGACGCCAACTGGTAAGAAAATCAGTGTGCACATAAAGTTATATACAAGCATGTATTACCACCTGAATATTGTACTGTTGATAGGTTTGACTTTTTGGGCATTTTGGATGAATGTAGCAAATTAATTCCCTTCGATTTGCATATAATCTCTGCACCTGAAAATGTGGCTTTACTCAGGATTTGTTTTCTGTCGGTGTGCAGCTGGACTCCACGTTTAACCTTTTATTGTATTGTTACTTTCAGATGTCACATGTCCACATGAGTGTTGAGGAGAGTGGTGGAATGACACTAAGTGGGCTCGACCGCCATGTTCGAACAGCCCTTGCTTACAGAGCTAAAGTGCGATGCAGGTCATGGTCAAGACAAGTGCTTCATTCGAAGAAAACTGGACTTTGGTTCTTGAAAACATCCAGAATGTCACCCCTACTGTCCTGGAAGGAGTGTCTCTTATCATTCAGATGTTGAGTCTTGTCAGGAGGGGCTGGTTTTCCAGTGTTTCTCCATGTGCTTGTTGAGCTGTCATTTAGTAGGTCTGCATACTTACTGCCACATTGGATTGCGTGTATAACATTGTTAAGCCTGTGTCTGGCTGTCTATCCTCAAGGTTTCTGTCTCAGTGTTGCTGGGTCTTAGCTGTGAGGATGTCGTATTTGGAGACAAGTGAGCGGAAACAGTTTTGGGCCTGAGCTTGGGGAGGCTGCAGGTTTGAGCTAGCGAGGCAATCTTGTTTGTCCAAATTCATTCTCCCAGCACCACGAAACATGTTGATCCTGAGGATTAGACAGCCCAACACAAGCTGAGCTTTGTCATATATGCAGTCCAATGTCGCGAGGAGTACTCAGACCAATGTGTAGAAGACACCTAACAGGAGCTTCACTGGTGCAACACTGGAGAACCAGGATGAACTCAGGACTTCACCTGTACCTGAAGGATAAGAGACATTATTGTGAAGACAGATGGTTTGAGTCATTCCCCCCAAGAATCAGAAAAGTGGTCCAGTTCCAGTAAATAGTGAAGGAAACCATCTGCACAGGCAACCAATAACACTTTAACTTAAGTCTGGTTGCCTTGTACCCAAGCACTTCAGGGTAAGGTGGGGGTCCTTACAACCAAGCGCTTTAGGTTGAGGTGGGGGTCCTTATACCGAAGCGCTTTAGGTTGAGGTGGGGATTGCTACATGGGAGTAGTTGCAACTGTGGTTGACCTCAGTGAGCTCTGTTGGACAGCCTCCTTCTGTTATTCATTTAGTCCTTCCTCCTCCTCCTCCTCCTTCTTCTCCTCCTCCTCCTCTTCATCTTCCTTCCACCGGTGGACCTTGACTGCAGATGAATTCATCATGGACGGAGCTCTTCTTCACACTGAGCATTCACCAAAAACTGTTCATGGCCTCCATGAACTTTATTTACACCGATGAGTTACGAGTCAATCTCTTCGGTGAAAAGTGTGAAACAACGTATTCATGGTGACAATAAAAATACAATAAAAAAGAAAAAAATGTTATAGCTTTGTTTCAGTGATTCATGATCATGAATCCACCTTTCATTAATCTTTCATCATTTAAAATAAGAAGCTGGTCAGATTGTGTTTTTCCTCCATATTCAAATTGTCAAAACTACATGCTTCAGGTTCATAAGTTACACAGTTGAACAACAAATTCAAAGATTAAAGCTGCAAGCAGCATTTGTCGGGTCCTCGGTCCGTGCTGCCACCTCATGCCCGTCTGACCGTTCTTCAAGTTAAACCTGCTTTAAGCTGAAGGAGCCATGTTTCTGTCTCTGCTCAGCCTGTCAGTGGGTCACGTGACCTGCTGCTTCGAGCTGTAATGATGTCATTGTTCTGCATGGCCCTGGCTGAGAGAGCAGAGACTTTTACTCTGTTTCACTCTACCATACAGCCACAATTTTCACCAAATATGTGTAAAAACAACATATTTTTGTGGGAAATCTTGTTTGGAAGCCCTCAGTGTCACATTTAAAGGTGTAGGACCTTTAGTTTTTTGTGTAGATCACAAAATGTCACAGCATGTCTGCACATGTCCCATAGACAGCCATACAAAGGATGAGCTGGAGCCATATTTCTCTGTGTGCTCAGCCTCCCATTGTCAGAGGGGTCATTCCAGAATTTTGGGCTTCAAAAATGTTGAAAAATAAACCTTTTCTTTTTCATTTGTCTGTGATGTATTCATCAATAATAGGTAGTCAGCCATAAAAATTTTGATTGGCTCAGCTCAGGTATTAAAAGTTGTATCCTTTGATTGTGTTTGTGTTGCCACGTCCCTTTTGGTCATGGTGTCATGGTGTCCCGAGTGAACTATTTCAAGTGTGCATGAGTTTGATAAAAGTGCTGTTTTGAAATGTTCTTTGTAAAGGAAATGGTCTTGTTTTGTCCAGCTGTGCCTCCAGGAAAGCAGCAGCAGCAGCAGCAGCAGCAGCANACACACACACACACACACACACACACACACACACACACACACTTGTATTTTTTGTTCTCTCTGTGACATCACATGTCTTTGGAAGACTTTGGGGACAAATATAAGGACTTACAGGTTTACAGCTTCATTTCCAAGCAGACCTTTGGTGAGGTAGGTCCACTTTACAGCTCAGCTAAAATTGCTTTTTATTTGCAGTTTTCTCTTTGGTTGAACTGTGTTGTAGTGAAAAAAGGAAATAATTGAATTTAACAACATAATTTTAACAAGTAAGTTGCTTTTTCGTTGGTTAATTTCAAAGTCGGTAAGGTGCAAATCTTTTGCTGTGATCAGGACGTGCAAAAATATCCACAGATCATATAATCAGGGTAATCAGGGCATGCAGCTCTTTTTTTTATTTTTTTTCTTGCACAACATAATTTTAATTGTTTGCCAACTTTACTTCACTTGTTGCATAATGAGAATTATGTTGTGCAAGAAAAAAATGAAGTTGCATGCCCGGATTAGCCTGATTATACTGATAGAACTTCTCATCCATACTCAATCAATTATGAAAGTTCAACAGTTCTAAAAACAGCATTTTTCATTTATGTGATCCAGTATTTCATATTGTAAAGTACCTATATATTCTGTCTTGTATTATTGTGACATGTAATTATGTATGATTCAGTAAATGTCACTGGTTGACTTCTACATTATCACTATTTCTCTGAATGTGTGCTCAAAGAAGGAAACTTTAATGACAACTTCAATTTATATTTATATCACCCATAATCAGATTATTTGAGCTATTTGTTAAAAAATTGTAGATCCTTAAACACAGTGAGAAGTAAGAGTGGAAAAATTCAAACTTTTACTCTGAACATATCCTTACACCCAAGCGTTTTAGGTTAAGGTGGGGGTCCTTATACTGAAGCGCTTCAGGTTGAGGTGGGGGTCCTTATACCCAAGCACTTTAGGTTGAGGTGGGGGTCCTTACACCAAAGCGCTTTAGGTTAAGGTGGGGGTTGCTACATGGGAGTGGTTGCAACTGTGGTCGACCTCAGCGAGCTCTGTTGGACAGCCTCCTTCCGTGAGCCATTTAGTCCTTCCTCCTCCTTCATTGCATCCATTACACAGTACAAAGAACAACAGGCTCTCCTATGTACATCAAACAGGCGGGACTACACAGCCTGCAGCTCAGGAGACATTCTGCTCTCATATCTGTTACGAGCAAATATGTACTGAGAACACACAGCACTGAGCTGGAGCTGGAAGTCTCTTTAGGAAAACAACTTGACAAATGGTCAAGAGTAAGAAATCCTGGTGCAGGTGTTCAGCCGGTTTCTCAACACAACATCCTAAATAAGTGAGTAACATGAATCGAAGCAGAACGAGCTCCTATGTTGCTGACAACAAACACAGAAGACATTAAACTCCAGCAAGGTGCTACTGCTGGATACCTGTTGCCATATTTTGCTGCTTCAGTGATTCGAAGGGCGACGTTCTTCATGTAGTTATGGGGAAATATTAAAATAATATCCCCACATTGTTTAGTAGCTATATCCAGTTATCGGTGAGGGTTGCAAGGCGCGATCAGGAGGGTAGACAGGTCTTGTTTGTGGTGTTTGATTGGAAAATGCATTATGTTTGACACCCAGACCAATGAAGCACACGTTGTGTATGAGATGTACGCTCTTTAAAATTATATAGATCAAGTTTAGATTGAAAAAAATACTGACTGAATAAAAAACATTCACTGAAAATACGCAGAAAAAAATCAAAAGACTGTCACTGAAAAGCACATTAATACGAGAAAATATGGAAATAAAATGAAATAGTTTTTATTATGTGTTTATTACAAGTTTTTTTTCTTAGTGCCAATACAACTGGTTTAAACTTTTTAAAACACTATTTAACACAAAGTGCTTTTTTTTAATATAACGTCTTATTTTATTTTTATAATGTAGATTTATATTTTTTATATTGCTGCTGCTCTTACCTTTTTCTTTAGTTTATTTTTTCCTACATATAAAGCTGACTCGAGAAAATGCACAAAGAGTTCCAGTGTGTCTGCACCGTAATGAATGCGTTTGGCAATAAAACTCTATTCTGTAGACAAATATTTCAATTTCCTTTATCTCAGTTCAGGTTTTGTCTTTAATGCCAAATTTCGTCGTTGACACCAAATTATACTGTCGCTGCTCTGGTACCAAACATGTACAGTGATAAGTGACGAATGGACTCCTTCACATGTTTCTGTGGTTCCAGTGTGGAGTTGCATCTAGACCATAGACTGTATAAAAGATGGACGTAGCAACCGGCCCTGAAAAATGAAGCCAACCCGGAAGTGACAAAAACCTGTAATATCACTACGTCCGCTAGTCCTGGCTCCAAAAAGCCCTGGCTCCCATAGAAATGAATTGGAAAAGAAGTGATCACAGATCA
>NW_007577909.1:0-33052 GCF_000690725.1 Stegastes partitus
AATAAATATGCTGTGTATGTGTCATGTTGAGGTGATTGTCGTGTTCAGTGAGGCTTTAATTACGTCCCTCAGCTTTTGACGAGCAGCTTTATGTAAACTGGATTTCCTTCATCAAGTTTGGGGTTAAAATTAGGATCTGAAGTATTTCTGTCACCTTGTCAGAGGACTCTGCCTCTGCAGGGACCACAGACTCTTCCATGATGGTAAATATACATTCTACCAGTTTATGTTCATGATTTAGAACAGAATGAAACAGAACTTTATTGATCCCTTTGGTGCAAACATCAGGGAAGTTGTTGAAATTTAAGGCGAGAAATCAGTTAAGCTCGTTTTGATCTTTTGTGAGATTCCAGATGAGCATCTTTTGTTCATGTGATAACTTGTTAAGACTCTAACACGCTAAGATATTCAAACTATTAGCCTGCTAATCAACATGCTAGAAAGTGGGTGTTAGTATTTAGTTAAAAGCTGTGGGGAGAGAAACCTGTTCATTTCGACACGACAGATTAAAAGGATCATGCACTTTGTGTGACGCAGTGTTTAACCTCAAAGGATGAAACATCTAAATACTGTGCTGGTCACAGTTCAACTGTTTTAGGTTATTTTAGCACATTTTCACACCTAAAGCAGCTTTAAGCAGAAGCTACTGTGTACAAAAGCATCTCTCTCCTCTGTTTGAGTGTTTTGCTGAGTATAGAAATAAAAATGTTCATCTACGCTCAGATGAAAGAAAAAACATCTTTTTTTTCTCTAAGCTGTGAAAACCACAAAGGAAGCGTGGGCCAGCTCAACATACGTGCCTGTGAGTCACTAACGAACCACAGAAGGTGGTCGCTGCAAAACCTGAGTTCCTGGACTCGCTGTGGCCAGCTACTGCTTCGTTTCCGTCCCAGGACGCTTGAGGGAGGGCTGCCGTGGAGCCTCCTCACCTCGGTGGTCTATAAAGGCTCGATGTCACCACAGACAGACAGACAGACGCTCAGCGCTCATCATGGGAAGATCTTCAGTCCTCCTGCTGTGCATCGTTGCAGCATGTACAGGTCAGGCTCTGGTCTCATGACATTTTAAATTCTTCCAGTTATCTTTACAGCGCAAAGTGCATTAAAACCTTCCCTCCACAGTCTGGGCCGTCCACGGCAGAACCCTGGAGGTCAGCATCAGTGAGGGGGAGCAGGAGGAGGTGCTGGACATGGACGTCACCGTGGACGTACGCAAGGTACCGCCGGCAAAGTGTTCAGTCAACAGAGTGACACACAGACTTATAAACATCTGCAATTTAGCCTTGAGCTTTTGTTTTTAGGGTGTTTAGATGTATTGTGATCCTTCAAAGTAGAAGTTTTTTTTAGTTTTTTTCATTTTAATTTTTTTAATTTAGCCTTTATTTAACCGGGTCGGCCCAGTTGATCTTTTTCAATGGAAGCCGGGTCCAGACAGCAGCCTGAGAAACAATAAAGTTACAACAATTAAAAACAAACAGAACAAAATAAGTCAAATAGATGCTCGATAAAAGCAACGAGATGAAGAATTTACATGAAAACAACAAGTGTGACATGTAGCTGCCACAAAAAACAACAAAACCCTGCGTTCACACACTAACGTGAATGTAGATAAAGATGCAGAATGTAAAATAGCACCTCTGAGCCCTGGTAGCATTTTTCTGTTAGAATAGAAAATCATTTTCCTGTTTTCAGACTCAGCCCGGTGGCTCTGGTGATTACAGACGGAGAATCGAAAACAAGAGTAAAAATCTGCAGCTAAAATTTGCTTTTTTTCTTTTTTAAATATTGTTTTTTAGATCAGAATTATTTGGTTTCAGAACCTGTTAAGACTGAAGCGTCTCAGTAAATTAATCTGGGAAGTGCATGAAACAGCTTCTAGACGTTGTTCTAATAAGGGCTGGTTTAATCTTTAACTGTGTGATATTTCATAACCTGATGAATGTGGACCAGCTGAGTGTAAATGGATGTATTTAGCGTCACTGATGGCGATCATGGGGAACTTTTTATGCCGTATTTCAGTCAAGCGCTGACAGTTGAGTTTAAGTCAGAGAAATGTTTTTATCCACCTTACAGGCAGGTTTGTACCCCAACGATCCCAAGAAATCTAAGAACAAAATAGGAAATTAGAGCAGAAACATATTTCGGCCACAACATTTGTGCAAACTTTTAAAAGTTTTTATGACTCGTTGTCTAAAAGAAGCACAACAGACGTGTTAAATAAGTAAATTATGCTCTAATATACAGCATTGTGACAAAAATAAGGGATTTTTATGCCCTCTTATAGGAAGGTAAAGAAACAAAGGCATGAATAAACATCCCACATATGTTCACAGCCACATCATAGAGGCACCATTAGCTGTTTATGCTGCTTGTTCAACATTTTTCTTTCCTAGCAAGTATTATTTTTAGGCCTTTGCTCTGAATTCAAAGTGTCACTCGTCTTTGCAGCTTCCGGGGATTTGCTGGGCGTGCAAGTGGGCCTTAAACAAGGTGAAGAAGCTGGCCGGGTCCAACAGCACCGTGGAGGTAAGACGTCCTTCAGAGCGGCAGCAGTGCACCAGGTGATCTGGTCGAAGGGGCAATAATGAGATTTGTGCTCTTATAGAAACTGACAGCGAAGCTGAACTCCGTCTGCGACCAAATCGGACTCCTGAAATCTTTGTGCCGCAAGTTTGTGAAGACACACCTGGGAGAGCTGGTGGAGGAGCTCACCACCACCGATGACGTGAGGACGATCTGCGTCAACGTACGAGCCTGCAAGTGAGTCGCTGCTGTTCAGACGACCTGAAACCACGTGTAGGAGGCACCAGGTTCAGACCGAGGCCACATCTACACACTCAGTAATCACGGAATAAATAAATAGAAGATCTAACTTCTGCTCTGGAGTGACGGAGACTTTATTTTACTTGTTTATTTCTATTTTATGCTGTTTCATGCATCTGCTCTAAATGAAGCACTTTTCACTCCACAGCATGTTTTAGAAGAAGATCTTGAATGTGTGACCTGTGATGACTGTCAGACTGCCTTAATAAGCTCCGCCTCGTTATGTACAGCATTAAAACACACTTGCTAATTAAAATCTAACCTACGGCATGTTATTGTCGTACAGAATGGGGCCAATCTGCATAAATAAAAACTGCACCTTTTAATAACTCATCATGTTTATTTCCCAGCCCTGGTCGTCCTTTACATGTGGATGGATTTTGATATTTCTTTATTTTTCGGATGTGCTCTCTTTAGGTCGAAGGAGCTGATGGACGCGTCCTTCAATCCAGACGACGAAGACTTCCCCATCATCGAAGTTCATGGGTTTCCTGAATAAAAATCAAAGTGCATTTTTCTTGTGATTAAAAAAATCATTGAAAGTTCAGGTTTTGTCCTCATGTGTTGCCACGAATATCTTTTAATGCCACAAGTTATTTAATTAGTTCATTTGACTAAACAAAGCTGTTTTCTGGAGATAATTTATCACATTAATCAATTAATTTGCTCACACCTGATTCAATACAACGCCTGTGTTCAACTGGAGATTAAACATTTGTTTTCTTGTAATCACAATAAACCAACAGATGCACACTGAGCGATTTAAAGTATAGAAACGTTGAACTAAAGCCACGTGTCGCTGCTTTTCCTTTTCCTGTCTCCCCTCAGCTGTTTCTGCAATAAAGACAAAACATATATAACCATTGATGTGCTGCTGCGTTTACTGTCTTCATGGCTTTTACTTTACGCTGCAACGCCTGTAATGATGAGTTTTATGTTTGTGCACAACTGATATCAATAAACATGTGAAGGATCGCCTGCAGCTCTCTGTTCTGTTCAATAACGTTCAGTTTTGAATATTTTTTCCTCAAACCTGAAACTTCAACCCGTTATATGAATTAGTTCAAAAACATCATCACCAGTGTGGATGCAGAGCGGACACAAATCAAGCCTCTGCCACGTCGAACACATGAAACCTGGTTGGTTTTGTGGTGCCGTCTCCTCAGAGACGCTGGTTAACGTTTGCACTGAATAGCACAACCACAGACAGGAAAAGCAAAAAGCATTCCTTCAACAGAAATAGACTTCCTTTGCTTGTATTATTAAATAATAGAACGAATGACACAAAGACGATCAGATAAACGTTTTCTGTGTGCGTTTGCAGAGCAGCATCAGAAGCAAGTCAGTCACTGTTTAAAATGTGCGACCAAACTGTGAGAAAAAACAAAAGGCAGCAGCTACCCGTCAGGCGACACCCTGACAGGATGTTAGTGGGTGCTGTCCTCACTCTCACTGCAGCTCTGCAGTAAATTAACTGAACTGTTGCATTAAATTTGCACGAAGAGAGCAAATATTAAACAAAACTTAGAAGATTGAATGATCAGGAGTTCTTGTTTCCTTTAATAAGAATCCTGAGTGACAACATGTGAAACTGCAGCCGCGTCCTGATCAGTAAGTCTGGAAGTAAACATCCATTCATTTATTTGTATTTTATGGGTATTTTTTCCTTTATTTGATAGTGCAGTCAGGAGAGAGAGAGAGAGAGAGGAAAGTGGGGAGAAGAATGGGGGAAGGACCATGACTGGGATTCAAACTGAACTGAACATGGGACCAGCACCAGGTGAGCTACAGCCACCAGTCATTTATCATCTCTACACCTTAATCCTCACCAGGGTCATGGGGGGCGGAGCCTATCCCAGCTGACTCAGGGTGAAGGCAGGTTCACCTGGACAGGTAACCAGTCTATCACAGGGCTACACTTAGAGACAGACAACCAAGCACACTCACATTCACACCTACGGATAATTTACAATCACCAATTAACCTCAGCATGTTTCTGGATTGTGCTGCAGGTGTCTCAGTGGTTAGCACTGTTGCCTCGCACCTAGAAGGTCGCTGGTTTGCATCTGCGTGGAGTCTCCATGTTCTCCCCGTGCAGCGTGGGTTCTCTCCGGGTTCTCCGGCTTCCTCCCACAGTCCAGAAACATGCTCTGAAATCCTCTTATTGTCATTTCTGCAAAGCTCGATCGAGGCTCGTTCACCTCCTGAGATCACAGCCACCACGTCTGGACCTTCAACTTTACTGCTCCGCTGAGCAGCACGTTTTATATGTAATCTGTGTTCGGTGTAGACCGTCAAAGCAGATGAGTGAAAGATTTTGTTGTTCAGGATTTGTGACCCAGAAAGAATTCCTTCATGGGGATTAACTAGAATTACTGCCTCCTGCTTGTTCGCTCCCACCAGCAGTTCACGGTCGTTCAGGATCACAAGCTGTGGTGTCCCTGACAGAAAACAAGAAGAACTCCTTCTCTGCACTGACATGCTCAGTAAACAGAGCGGATTCTGATGGAAGACAGTCAGACACAGCTTCAAACATGGATGTAAAGAAGCTCCAGATTGGAAGACGTTCCTTCTGCTACTGAACCAGAGTCGAGGTCATCGGGTCAAGGAGGACTTCTGGTTTAAAGAAGTTCCCTCCAGGTGTCGCTGATCCAGCAGGAATGGAAACATGAAACCTCTGCAAAATAAAGCCAACAACAGACCAAACAAGAAGCACCATGAGTCCGTTTAATAGTTTTCTTTCCTTTTTTAAATCAAATCATACGATGATTCAGTGAGCCGAGGACACGACGACCAAAAACCAGCATGAGATCTGTACATGTTCACATAAATAGGACGCACAAAACACAGGAAGCATACGAGATATGTACACAGAGGACATGTGGAGGCCACGGCACCGGGTTCTTCAGTGCACATTAAGGCTTTGATGAGCAGCCTGAAGCTTTCACAGAACAGAAAATAAAAAAAAGAGGCTCCTTTATTAAACATTTACTCCAAAAACTCTGCATCAGTCATAAAGAGAAGAGGCCAGAAGATCCAAAGATCTTCACGAGGACGCTGCAGCAGAGAGCAGGCACTTGTTGCTTCGGTCGAGGAAGCTTCCGTGTTCCCAGCTCTGCTTCAGGGCCTGTCGGTCCAGCTTGTTCAGAGCCTGAGAGCACAGACGGAGGTCCTGGACCAGCTCCGACAAACCGTCCAGACCGTGAGCGTCCCAGGGGCCGGACACCTGGCAGCCTGTGGAGGAGGACAAGGTGTGAGTTTATGGGATAATCCTGCTGTTGTTTCTTCTCCTGAAAATGATTCTGGATCAAATCAACATCAGCGATAACTCACCTTTACGTCAGGAATAACTGACCTGAACCTCGTGGAGGTTTGTCTACGAGCAGCGCTACAGAGCGACGGCTTTATGAGCAGACGTTATGAACAAGTAATGAATGATTAGAATAATATAGTATGACTCACTTCAACTAAAACATTTCTTATTGTTGTATCCTTTAAAAATATAAACAAATAGTAATTAAAGCTCCACATCAATCTAAATCTGAACGACATTAATTAACGTTTATTAATCATGGCAGAGATTTTCCTACATTTCAATATGTAGCGGCGACAACTTGAGACAAATTAGACTCAATATATTTTTCACATTTGTAAGTAAAATGTGTCAACAAAAGACTTCCACCCCGGGGCAGCGCTCTGACGGGGTGGAAGTGTCCAGAACACACAGGCAGTACTTGGCTGCTGATGCTAGTTTAGTTAGCGCTCACACTTCTGTTTCCTCCATCGGTGGCGGCGGGGGAGTGGCAGATACGCTCCACCGTTACCATCCATGTTTACTTCCATAAACACTGAGCACGCTCGCTGCGTGTGACGTCGTCGTGTCCTCTTCTGCGCATGCGGGACACTTTTGGCTCGTATGAAGTTCACACAGCAGATCACATACAAGTCGCATTGAACTGGAAACGTGAAGGAAGTCACAAAGAAATCCTCATTGAGCATCAAGTCCTGCAGTGTGAACGTAGCCAATCTGTGGGATTGTTCAGTCAGATAATACGCCGTCATCCTGATTGGTGACATTAAATGTCATGTCGGAGTCACAATCCAAGGCTGTCGCTATGTTAAGGCTGTTTTTATGGGTTCTGGTGGTTTTTCCTACAAACCTGTTGGACAGCAGGTTTAGGATTGTTAAGGGTCGATTATCGAGTCACGACTGTATTTCTGATTCTGATGTTACAAATATAAGATGACCAGAGACAGAAGAAAATAAAACCCTCCTGACTCCTGAATTATGCACACCTTGGAGGTTCAGGAGCGTCAGCGGCCGACGAGCCTCTCTGACGGACGCCAGGATGCTGTGAAGTCCTGCTGATGTAACAGACGGGTTTCCTGACAGGTCCAGACTCACCAGGGTCGGGCAGGACTGCAGGCACCTGGAAAAAAGACAAAAGGGAAACAGGAGATGAGTAAAGGCTGACGGATGGAACTGAGGTCATTAAATCACAGCGAACACAAACACCAACCTGGCCAAGGCGGCTACGCTGCCGTCCGTCAGCCCGTTAGCTGCCAGGCTCAGGTGAGTCAGAGAACAGTCGTCCTGCAAGACAGCAAAAGCTTGAATTTGACCGTCCTGCAGCTACGCGTTAACCTCTATCAGTAAAAATGACAACAAGCGTGACGCGTGCACCTGCGACAGGACGGTGGCGAGATGTTCTAGTGCTGGAGGATCAGCAGGACCCCTGCGGACGGCAGACAGGTCCAGGTGAGTGAGACAGTGGAGGGGCAGAGTCTTCAGCACCAGCTCGAAGCCGGTGGAGCCCAGTGCATTGTGGGATATGCACACTGACTTCAGGTGGCCCGAGCCTGGAAGGTCAAACAACGTGAGTTTAAGAATTTAATCATTTTGTGAAAGTAAAATCAAACACGAGCCCGTCGGTTATCGTTTATCATCGTTTTTCATTTCATGTAAACGTGTCTTTGGTTCTGAAACGATTCTGTGTTCGTGGAGTAGAGTCAGCGAAGGGTCCAAAAAGTTCAGGTCTGAGGTCAGCTAGAGAGGATCCGTTTACCGCTGAGGCCGGCTGCAAACTGTGTGATTTAAACAATCCTTTAAGTTCACAGCGAGCTACGACATGAATCTAATAAACTTTGAGCACGACATGAAGTTTGCTGAAACGCAGCCTACGACGTACATGAATGCACAAGAATAAAACGTCATAAGCAGGCGGCGTCCATCCACGAAAAAGAAACTAGCAAAGCGTGAACGGAGCCCTCGTGGCATTTATGTGTTTGGAGAGAAATCCCCCCAAAAAAGGAGGAGAATACGGATCCGGTCGTGGCTCGGAAAGAGAGGCTGATTGATCAGGACGTCATGTCATGCTGCGTTTCTATTGGTTAGTGAGTTGACGTCGATCACACTGGGAGATGATCGCTACACATTTCTGACAATTTTATCGCAGGTTGTCTTTGGTCGTAGGAAACTTCTGGTTTCATCTTCAGCCAACCACCACATGTCAGACCTTTCAGATGATGCAGCTGTTCCACTGACTCTCTCCACTAATCCTCCTGAAGCATCTTCATCCACCTCTTTATTTGTCTTTAGTGGGAGTTTAGCTAACCTGACAAAAAGATCAGAGTTGTAAAGAACAAAAAAACAACTATAGCTTGCTGGAGTTACCTGTGAGAGCGCTGGCCAGCAGCAGGCGATGCTGCTGGAGGAAGCGAGCGGTGAGACCACAGGCCTGCAGAGACAGCTTGGCTAAGACGGGGCAGCAGGACAGCAGACAGGACAGAGACTCAGATACACCGTCGCCGAGCGGGTTGGCGCTGAGATCCAGCTCCTCCAGGCACTGCGAGAACACCAACGTTCATGAGAGAGAATCGTAAACGCGTCATTTTCACACCTGGCTAAAGAAGAAGAAGGTACAAAGCGTTCGGGATGATAGTTTGCTGTGACGATGTGGTTTGCGGTGATGTGGTTTGCGACACTTGAGCAGAACAAAAAGGCTCCAACTGTGTGAAACGTTGTGACTCATGACTCATCAAACTAATAAAAGTATCTGTGTGAATATCAGCAGGCATTAAGGATGAAGTGATGTGAAATCAATACTGAGTTGTGTGACCACAGCCTGACATTTGTTCCACTGCCACACCGCAGTGCACCCACAGAGCAGCTACAGTCCATTTTTAATCCACCTTTTGTCTCAGTCAGAGTTCATCTAGGAGCCTTTCTAACATGTAAAAACAAATAAAGCTGACTGGAGTTATATTCAGAGCACTGAAAGGTGACATTAGAAAAACTCAACAGTAACATCCATCATCTCTACACCTTAATCCTCACTAGGGTCATGGGGGGCGGAGCCTATCCCAGCTGACTCAGGGTGAAGGCAGGTTCACCTGGACAGGTAACCAGTCTATCACAGGGCTACACTTAGAGACAGACAACCAAGCACACTCACATTCACACCTACGGACAATTTACAATCACCAATTAACCTCAGCATGTTTCTGGACTGTGGGAGGAAGCCGGAGAACCCGGAGAGAACCCACGCTGCACGGGGAGAACATGGAGACTCCACGCAGAAAGATCCCGGGTGTCCTCACCGGGACGCCAACCGGCGACCTTCGAGCTGTGAGGCAATGGTGCTAACCACTGAGCCACCTGCAGCCCTTCAACAGTCACACATCTTTCCAGATACACTCTAGATGACTGTCAGACTCCACAAGTCTGTCAGCAGTTTTACACACGATGCCCACAAGGTTTATAAATATCAGTTTTCAGTGCAGCATGTTTTACTTTGAGTGACTAAAATGTGTTTTATTGAGATTTAAGTCATGTTCATCCTTCAAGTTAGCATAGAACTTGAAATTTTAAACACAACCTGCATCAAACCGGTGCCAGATCAGGACTAAAGTGTCCTTTAAAGGCTGCAATCTGCAAGACAAACTGACATGAGGGGAAATAAAGCCAAAATCAGCTCAGGCCTTTACCGGAAACGCAGGATGACTGAGTCCCTTCAGAGCATTAACAGCCCTCCCCAGCCCTTCAGCCGTAACGCAACCGGCCGAAATGTCCAGCAGCCGCAGCCGAGGCATCGTGATGGTTGTTGCAATCAGTTCAGGGAGAAGGTTGTCGGGAAGACGGTTGCCAGAAATACGCAGCTCGGTGAGGCTGGCCTGAAGTTTTAGGGCTCGCAGGAGAGGGCTGAGGGAAGAGGAGTCCAAACCGAGGCCACACACCGACACAGAAGGAGCCCCGTCCTGAACCTCACACAGTCGGGCAACACGCTTGTTCTCACCTGCAGGGAGGCAAAAATACACCACATGATGACAGAACCTAAAAATACACACGTCTGTGGGTCTTTGTGAGAGTTTGCTCACCCACTGCCAGGCTGTGACACGCCTTCTTGTAGCGCTCACACAGAGGAGGGAGGTCCCAGGAGCAGACCTCAGCCAAAACCTGCAAACACAGCACGCCAATGAGATGCTGAGTCACACAACTCAGGGCAGCCTTTACTACCCAGTGTCCTCCAGGTGGCCTCACCTCTTCGTTGGTGTGGAGGACGGCCAGCAACAGGTCCTGTGGGCAGAGCAGAGCGCCCTCCTTCTGCAGCGAGAGGCGAGGCAGGAGGCCACATTTCTGGTAGTAGCGCTGAGCCGCCTGCTCGCACAGCCAGGACACGGTGCAGGAGTCGGCCTCGCTGGAACAACAGTGGGAGAGGATGTGACTGACTGAAACATGACACTTCCATTGTCCTTTAAGAAAACACTCTGCAGTCCAGCTCTAGTTGAGGTTTCTAACAATCTGGAGCATCGTAAAAACAAGATGCTGTTGTTTTGTCAAAAACAAATTAAAAGTGTGACGTGCTGATTAGTAACCGGACACTAACCTCTGAGGAACCGGAATGAGGAACACGTCTTCCTGAACTCTCACCCTCATCCTGATCGGTGGAGGCAACTGAGTCGGAGGCTAAAATATAAAATCACACACAAAGAAAACGTCTTTTCAGGAATGTAAGACATCTCTGGTGGAGTTACAGCTTCCAGAGTGACTTTAAGGTTTAAACAAACACCCTGTCACCATAATGAAGGTCATAAACACTCCAAGGACCGTATATTTAACTAAAATATGACCCATGCACACCAATGAAATGTGATGATCATCTGTGAATATGATGTTGAATTAAAATCAAGGCTAAGATCTGCAGATTTTAAGGAAAAACTGTGACTCATGCAAAGTTCTCACATAAACAGTCATTTCAGATCCAAGCCGACGGGTATCCAAGCTCAAAAAGAACCTCTAATTGGCTCCACCGCCTCCATCAGCTCGCTCATTTACAGCATCGTTCATCACTGTCTGAAGCTAATCAGAAATGAAGACAGATTCCTGACAAATCATGTTCGAGTTATGGCCCCCAGTGACGCTGAAACATTCATAACTGTCTCCATGAGTGCGTGTTTCTCTGAATAAGTCATGTGAAGTCTTTCTAACTTGCTCATTTTAGAGGCAGCACACACGCGTCAAAGTGACACGACTCTGTGCTACGTCGTCCAGAAGGGCTCCGTCAGAAACAGAACAATGCGTCACCTGGTTCCTGAGCTGGCTGAGTGTCTGCGGGGGCGGCGGAGGCGTGTCAGGCCTCGAGTCCTCGTCGTCCGTCACGGTGGGACTGTTGGACCTGCCGACCTCCCGTCTGCCCAGCCGCACCATCCCTGGCATTTGAGTCATTTTCACCTGGTGATTCCTCTGTGAGCTGTTCTTTTTCAGAGAGTGACTCCTGCTGGAGCTGGAGTGAACCGCAGAACCTGAAGGAAGAGGAGCGTAATAAAAGCAAAATAACTAGAGAAATGTCCATCCATCATCTCTACACCTTAATCCTCACTAGAGTCACGGGGGGCTGGAGTCTATCCCAGCTGACTCAGGGTGAAGGCAGGTTCACCTGGACAGGTAACCAGTCTATCACAGGGCTACAAAAGAAATGTGAAGTAAACAAAACAAACAAACAAACCCCAGTTTGTTACCTCTGCAGGATGCGTCTGAGTTCAGCTGCTTGTTTTGGCCTCTGGATGCCGACGTCGAAGCCGCTTCCTCTCCTCTCGCTCCGTCCTGATCCATCCGGAGCCTCCTCTTCTTCTTCGGCTGGACTTCGCCCAAGTCGTCCTCCAGCCAGTCGTCGGCCAGATACTCGTCCTCGGGAACCAGGGCCGATTTGCTGCTGGATGAAACATCAGGTGTGCTGGAGAAGTGCGGCTGTGAGAGGCCCTGGAGACGAGTTGTGGCGCTGCCTAAGCCTCGGATGGCGCTGTGGTACTCCTCTCGTGCGAAGACAGAAGGTGCAGGGGCCTCTCTAATACTCTCCTGACCCGAGCCGGGGACTGAGGCAGGTTCCTTGTTTGAGGGAGCCTCGTTTTGACTCTGGGCTGCTGGGAAACTGTGTCTCGGGCGGACGGGACGGAGAGGACTGACCGGACAGTCAGAGTCGCTGTCATCCGAGCAGCTGCTGTCAATCTAAAGAACACATATACACACACATTATGCACTGTAACTGTAGATCTGATGCATTCTCTCCACCACATTTGTTATTCTGCAGCTCACTAGAAGCCTTTGCCAGACTTTACCCCGTACAGAACTGCAGCCTCTGTCCCTCTGGCTCTGTGCCGCTGCGTTGAGCCATTGCTCTGCTGCCGTCTGGGGCTGGCGGCCGCCGCTTTCACCTCCGAGCTCCTGTTGTTTCGGGGCCAGTGTTGGCTGGAGGAAGAGCCCCCTCCAGTGGACGTCAGCGGCTCAGAGTTCTCTGCATCAAATAGCTGGCTGTCCTGCAGAGCATCAAAAGGCTTGGCCGGGGCCGGAGCAGCAGGCACTGTGGTCGGCAGAGATAAGTGAGGAAAAACAAGTCTGAGAGCATAATTTAAAACATGGCAAAGCCAGGCCGGCGCGGTGTGATGATGCAGGAGCTTCACCTCCCCCTGCGAGAGCCTTCCTCAGCAGCCTCTCTGTGGCCACACACTCCTGCCTGGTGTCCTGGTCCAGCTCTCGGCTGTATGTCCTCTGCCACTGACGCAGGGTGTCCAAGGCAGTGTTACCCTGAAAGAGAGGGAAAAGTGCAACTAGGATACGCCTCTAAGGGATGTGGGGTGTCTTCAACATGAACTTTGGATTACATGAAAGAAAACAGGAAGACAAACATACGGCTCTTTAAGACATAAGAAGAAGTTCAACTACTAAAGATATTAAATGTCATGTGTATCTTGTTTCTGACTTTGGATGCATGTGTTTTGGATGACGCCTTATCTTTCTTATTTTAATATTTCTGTTTATATTAAAGTTTATTCTTGAGCCTGCTTATGTTGGTACAGATTTTGCCATTTTGGTTTATTGATTGTTTTTTTAAAATGGCAATAAAAAGCTTGAGTGCTTAAAAAAACTGGAGAGTATCTGAGCTTATAGACACAGATCTGTGTTCAAGGTTTGATCAGCTCAGCAAACTAAAGAAGCAGGAAAAGATGTAGTTAACCTGACTGATCCCTCGTTGACAGCAGTCGCACATAAACTGATTATATGTGTAGTGAGTTAGATGTTATAAAAAGGTGTGATTCTGGAGCCAGTTAGTGAGCATGAGTTTACTTTCCCTTTTGCTCCTACTATCCCGTTCCCCTCCCTTTCCCTCTGTCCAGCGCACTGGCATGAACTTTCCCAGGACACGATGGAGCCGAGCTGCATCGATTGATCCGAACCACTTTGTTTCCATTTTAGCGAACCAGAGCTCCGTACCGACACACGTAACAGCTGCTCAGTGAATCTGACATATTGATGTGGTCGCCTGCTCCACCTTTAATGGCGTTAGAGATGCTCATTTGCTTCTGAATCATTACATTATTAGGAGGGTAAATATCTGACTTTGCCTGTGATGTTATCAACGCCCCCATCATGTTAACAAACGTGCACACACCTTGGAGTTTCGTTGCGTGACAGAAGCCCCTCGTTCCACCAGGAGTCGAGCAACCTTTAAATTTCCACAAGTGAGGGCGTCATGCAGAGGAGTGACTCCCTCGCATAGGGGGCCGCCGGGATCGTTGATGTTGGCACCGCGCTCCAGCAGCACACCGACGACATCTGACATGAGGCGAAGAGGAAAAGTTTTAGAGCGAGTGAGGACAGAGTGAAAAAAAAACAGCGAGAGGAGCAGAAGTTTCTCAGTTCTCACAAAAGTAACTCAAAGTTCACTGCAGATGATCTGAGTTACCATAGTGGCCGTGGTTGCAGGCCTCGTGGAGGGGGGTCCAGCCACAGTAGTCCCTGGGGTTCACTGGGTGACCCTGACAGACAGGGAAGCAAAGCTGATCATCATAAAATCCTGGTAGTCTGATGGTTTTTGTGCTAATTAATGAGTCACAGCTGAGCAGAGCCACTTTCTCTTTGTAGGATTTAATGAGATGCCAAATTCCCAATATGCTGATTTTCCTCACCTGTTCCACCAGATACTGGACCTGCTTCAGGTTTCCGTCGATGCATGCTCTGTGGAGGGACGTCTCGCCCTTCTCGTTCCTTTTGTTCCACTAAAGCAGGGAGACAGAAAGGGCAGACGATGAAACAATGAAGAGCTGAGAGGTGGAATATAAAGACGAAATGACAGCTTGTCCAGAGTGGCAGCTAACGCATGACTCACCCTTCCTGCCTTCCTCCTTCCTGACACCATCTTGTCATAACCCTCCAAGTCATCATCTAGAAATGAAACAACAAAACACACACAAGACAATAGCGGTAAATGCTAGAACACATTCAACTGGAGGCGTCAGGGAGGCAGAGTGCCAGTTGGACTGCACACCTGAGTCTGAGAGAACCACATCGCTGTCATCCAGAGGTTCGCTGTTCTCCATCTCCTCCTCTTCGTCCTCCTCACCGTCGCTCCCATCTGGGCTCCAGCCCTCTGAAGCACACAGCTCCTGCAGCCTCGCCTCAGTGTCATCGGCGCCTGATGAGCCGCTTCGTCTCCGGGACGCCAGCCAGAGCCTCAGCACACGTTTCTGTGGGAGTGAAAGTGAGCTGTCATGCATGGTATTTGATCTTAAAACCTTTCCCAGACACTTCCAGCCCTTGCTTAGTTTTCAAAGTACTTTTTTTTAAACACAGTATGTGGATTTTTATCTCGGCTTAAAAGGCTGATTATGTATGAGAAACCGTTTTCAAAGTGGAATTTCTCTTCAGAGCTTAAAACTCGCCTGCAGTCTGGCCTGCCCAGACGTCTGAGCACAGCGCAGTGCTGCTCTGTAGCTGCCGTCTACGTCCTCCGAGGCACAGCCGCTCTCCTCCTGAGCCGTGGCGATGTTCAGCCATGTGCTGCACTCCTGGTGCAGACAAAGACGGGTGAGCAGAACTTCCTATAAGGGGATGTTTTTAAGATTTTGGGGGCATTTTTTCAAATTATTCATTTAATGATTTATGACGTGCTGCACAGGTGCTTGACTGGAATTGAGCCAGAGATGCTGCAGCTATGAGGCACCAGCTCTAATACTTTACATAATGTTAATTAATTTAGCATAACAAACCAAATATTGGGTTTCTTTCACAATCATTTAAACAATTGTGAACAAAAATGTACATATTTGTAAAGACTACATGTAAAGCTGTGTATATATTTTGATGCAGCAGATTTTGTCAGAATTCCTGTAAGATATGAAAGAACCACGATGATGACATAAAGCATCTGTACAGGTACACTCCTGATCACAACTACTGGTTTCACTCATGATTTTATTTCCCTGATGCATTACATGATCTACACGGTAGAGCTTTTGTGATCGAGCTATAACAGAAGGAGTATGTGAAGATGTTGTTCATGTTTACCTCTGTGCAGCTGCCCTGTCGTAAAGCCAGCTCCTTTCTGTAGTGCTCCACTGCCTTGCTGTACTGTCTCAGGTCTGTGTAGGTGGCAGCCAGGGACACGTGGATGACAGCCAGCTCCCTGGCAGGCTTCCCTAAAGCTTCAGCACCCTTCAGCTGCATCACAATGCCAACACAGCTTTAAGCGACTCCACGCTCTCACTAGCTGCTATAGAAACTCTAAAAGAGGCTGAAATCAAAATGAATCTGTGAGTGTTTTCATGCGTCTCACCTGAGCTTGATAGGCATCCAGAGCTTTGCTGTAGCAGCCAACCTTACAATAGAGGTCCCCCAGCTGCTCGGCCAGCTCCACAGCCTGGTGAGAGCCCAGCCTTTTGCCCTGATCTTCCCCCAGTTCCTCCTCTAGTTTACAGCCCTGGTCGGCTGTGTGGTTGGAAAACAGAACATGTTGTCAACGCAGTCATCTGAGGGAAAATTTATATTTAAAAAAATCAAAAATAAAACTTGTTCTTTCACCGTATTTGAACACTTTCTTCACCGCCTGCCTGTCCAGAGGCTGCTGAGATCCCAGCAGGAGAGCTTTCTTCAGAGATCGTCTGGCTGCCACAAAGTCGCCCAGAGAGAGCTGCACCTGTTGACGAATGACAACACACACACACACACACACACACACACAGACACACACACACACAGACACACACACAGACACACACACAGACACACACACACATTACAAACTGCAGAATCACAGCGACAGAACACTGACAAACTGGCGGAGTCGACACCTTGCCGATGCAGTGAAAGCACTCGCTCTCGCTGAACTTCTCCTTGATCTTCTTGGCGCACTCTTTGGCCTGTTCCAGGCAGCGGACAGCGTTGGAGTGCTGACCGTTACGGAAGTAGATGTTGCCCAGGTTGAAGTTTGCGCGGTAGAGATCCTCCAGCAGCTGGCTCCTCCTTCACGGGAACAGAACAGAGACGGCTCAGTTGACAACTTGATCGTATTTCATAAAGTGCACTGACTGCGGGTCCCTATCGTACGGGTCAGTGAAGAGTCCTGACAACTCAACACAGAGTACAGTTCAGGATGTTCTCACTCAGCTATGAAGACGCTTCGCCGGATGAACTCGCTGCAGCGTTTGGGCTCCCCCAGGTGATCGCAGACCAGGCCGAGGTTCAGGAAGAGGCGTGCCTTCATCTCACTGATTTCTCGCTCTGGCACAGTTCCTGCAAGTAAGAAGAGATAAATGTTGGAACAAACAAGGAATTAAAAAAACAGATAGTAGGACTACGATTAACCATTATCTGCACTGTCCATTATTATCTCAATTAACCCATCAGTGTTTAAAATGTCAGAAGAGCTGGATGAGTGTTTTCCAAAGACGACGTCCTCGACTAGACACAGAGGAGTAAAGAAAACACCAAATATTCACATTTAAGGATCTTAAAAAGAAACTTAAACCAATGAATATCAGAAAAGCTTGCAGTGAATTCATTAGCTGACAGATAACTGGTCATTAATGCAGCTCTACTGGATAGGCAGGCGATAGTTTAATATGCTCCACCAAATCCAAGCACCGACACCAACCCTCTAGTCGGTCGTCCACGATGGCCAAACTCTTCCTGAAGGCGTCCTCCGCTTGCTCCAAACTGTTCCTGGATTGGTCCGACTCATAGCGGAAGAGGTAGGTTCTACCGATGGTGGCCAGCGCCCGTTGCTCTTCGGCATGATCGCTGACAGAGCGAGCCAAGTCCAGGTGACAGCGCTGGTGCTGGAGAAGACAGAAAGACACAACCACATATGTACCTCCTGAACATCACTGTGGAATCATAACTACGTCGGTAAAGCTTTTATTAATTTGGTTTAATTGCCACAGAACATTTCTCGGCACATCCGTCTACTCACTTTCAAAGCAGCCTCAATGTTTCCCATCTCAGCGTAGCACTCTCCTATCTTACGATTGGCCACAGCTCGTCCAATCACGTCGTTCAGCACCTCGGACAGAGCCAGCTCCTGCTGGTGCTCCCTGATGGCGGCTTCATAATCACCTGGTGGGCACACGGGACAAAATGACCACACAAGCAGTCAAAGATATTAAAGTTTTAAACTAGAGCAGAGAAGGCAGAAGTGCTGCAACAAGAGAACAGATCCACTCTGACTCCACAGCAGTGTTCATTCTTTAGGTTCTGAAGAGGGCGGATGAGTGTCCAGGTGCTTTTAGGATCTCAACACACTGGAGGCGCAGCACGGACCAACAGTCCTGGGATTTTAACCTGACAATTGTACCATTCTCAAGCTTTGGGGAGTAAAATGAATAAAATATGAGACACTGTGCAAAGCGAGGTCATCCTACTTTCTGTCTGTACTCACACCTTGTTTCACATAAACTCACAATGAGCACAGGTTGGTGCAAACTGGAAATCTGTCATAGTTCTGATTAACCACACGTGTATCTTGGGAATATTTGTTTATATCTAACAGCAGGCTGAGGGATCGAGCCTTTAAATAGTCGAGGACAAAAGATGGTGCTGCTGCTGAGGTGAAAATGTTCACCTATAAACGTCCAGCACCTTGAATCAATAACAACAACAATCAGACCAAAACACTGATAATTCTATCCATAACCTAATGATAACCTATTTAGAGTCATTGCTACTCAGCTGCCCATTGCCACATCGTTATGTAATTTATTGATCAGAGAGATCATGTTTCATGTGTAGCTGAAGCATCCATAACGTCACTGCTGGAGACATCCTGCTGTGACCAAAATGGAAACATCTCCCAACTGAAAACCCGACAAGTCAGAAAAATATTCTGACTTTTACAACCAGTAAAATAATATATATCAAGGGATATTTATAGACAATTTGGGGCTATATTGATAACGGTAATCTGAAACTCCACTTTGCATCACTGGCAATCACCGGCAGAGACTCTAAAAGCATGTGCACGTAACAAACATAAAATATGTGGCGGGGAGACGGGACCAGCAGATCAGGAATATTAAAGACTGCTGTTAAAATATACATCAGGCAGAGGAAGTGGCAGGAAAGGTCGAGGACGGCTGCTTTCAAGTCAAAGACAGAGAGAAAAGAAACATGAAAGAAAACCTCCGTGAGACGAAGAGCATCACCTCAATCTGTATATTTTACAAAAGCCTCAGAATGTATAATGTAAGCATAGAATGTATTATTAAGTTCTACCCATTCTCAGTATTTGTTGTTCCAACACACGGCGTCTCTACGACAGACTGGATGTTATTAAAACCAAGTGCAACGCTGGAAATGATAATGTGCAGACGGAGAGTGGATCAAGAGCCACAGACCAGAAATCAGCAACAAGTCCCACATCTGTGTTGTATAGAACTAATGAGGTTGTTGTTTGCGGCTGGTTCTGTCCCACTATCGCTGAAGTTTGTGGACGTTTTAGATGGACGGGGCTGTGCTGTTGGACTCGTCCATCCAGACACAGTTTCTTAGATGGCAAAAGGAGGAGTCGTGGAGATCCAAGCGTCTGACTCACAGCCTGAACGGACACGACGGCATCCAGCCTGAACTCGTCCTTCTCTGGTCATCTGCCTCCATGATCTGAATAAAGCTGCATTTTAAGGCGGCCTCTTCTAGTCACCGGTCGGATCATTTAAAGCCACACCTGGCCGTGATGTCGGCTGAGAGTCTGTCACCGGCTGAACAGCCCAAAAACTCTTTTTTGTGCAGTTAGCTGAACTGAATAGCAACGGCAACAGAAATGTAAACCACGTGTCTGTTCAGCACCAGTGCATTTAGTCTGGAGATGACTTTAGAAGTGTTTTAAAGAACCAGTGTGGATTCTGTACCTCAGACGCCTCACTTTGCATCGTGTACATGTAATAATGTCAGTGATGCAACCTATCCGAGTCAGAGAGTACTGGGACATACTAAAAACTCTATGTTTTAGTGTTTTGACCGTGTATTGTGCTGTGGCCAAACTAACAGAGGGTTCCTGATCAGATATTCATGTGTTGTATGTTTATACATAATTTGCATGTGTCCAGCCTCTCTGCTGATCCTGTTCTGGTGTTGCAGCAGATTTATGACACACATAACTTGTACTTCATCAGTAAATCTACCACCATAATGCAAAGCTCATACTGATGTAAACCTCTCACCACTCCTGGACAGCAGCTCTCCCAGCTGGTTGCAGATGTTGCCTTCCTCCTTTAGGTTCTGGTTGCTCTGGGCTCTGTTTTTAGCTTTTTGCAGTTCTGTGGAGAGGAATCAATCGACAACAATGGCGGATTAAAAACGCTTCTTTTTTTTCTTTTTACCTTGCAGAAACTTGTACGCACAGCCCTACTTACGTTTGATTTCTCGTGCAGAGCTCATCCTGGTTCAGAACTGCTAGCTAGCTAGTTAGCAAGCTAACCTCCAGCTGGTAGTGAATGACAAGCAGGGCGCTTAGCTTTAGCTTAGCCTCGGCTAAACGGCTGCCAACTCACAAAAGAAGAAAACGACGCTTGAGTTTCATCGGCACGCGTCTCCTTCTGCTCATCAGATGTTATTCGTGTATCCGATCGTGCTGGCTGTCACAGAGAACAGCGCTGCTAGCCACCAGCTCAGTAAATATCTGTCGCTTTAGCTTAGAGCCAACAGAGAACTTCACAAAGCCCCGCCAGGATCGCTTCAGCCAATCACGGCGCTGTATCAAGAGTCCTGTTTTTAACCCCGATTACAGGCTGTCAGGCACAAATCCCGCCTCGACCACTGAGATTAACCGGTAGCATCTCTAACCCTGTCCCTCGACCCCCATCATCTGCCGCAACCTCACACTTCAACACAGCGCTTTTGATCTTTTCACGGATAAAACGGCGGAACAGAACAGCGTGTGCCCATAAGTCTGACAGACAAAGTTCAGGGTAGTAAAAACAGGCTAACCAATGGCGGCCGTTGATTGGTCAACGCCAGAACGTGACACATCTGCAGCACAAAGCTACCAGCAGCTGTCTGCTGTGAAATCCTGCAGCGCAGAGGTACAGTACAAACACACGAGATTATTTCAATGTCTGAATCAGATCATAGAGAAGTAAGAGGCTGTGCAGCAGCAGCTCCTGACAGGAAGCAGCGTGTTCCCGTGGCCCGGGCTGACCTCTCTGTATGTGGGCCAGCTGCGCAGGTCTGTGGGGCAGAGAGGTGGAAGTGGTAAGACACGGATTCATTCCTGGAGCAATGTTTTGGTAAATTATCAAATGTAAACCATGTGTCACATTAACACATTCATTTAATACTGAGAACAATGGATTTTATGCTCTAGCAGGCTTTTATTTGTATTTTTTATATTCATTTTGTCTTGTAAATTTGTATTTTATAGAATATTTTAACATTTTAAGCTTGACATTTAAATGAGTATTAGTTATTAGTTAAATTTGCAGAGAAAAAATGTGATCCTAATATTTAATTTAGTCAGGTAAATGTGCATATTGTATAATATTGTAGGATTTTAACCTATTTATTTAATCTTAGTCTCGTTCTTCTAATGGAAATCACTTTGGCTCAGTGGCAGTTGTTTAAAATGTGCTATAATCTTTATGTTTTGACTTTATCCTACTGGTGTTATGCTGCCTTCTGTGTATCCTGATTATGGGTGTCTTTCAAAGCACTTTGCTTTTCAAAGTGCTGTCTGACTAAATATATTTTTATATTACAATTATGCTAATTTTAAAATAATAAAATGTCACAGTTCTTTGGGAGCAGTCTTTTCCACCAACCATATATCTATAGAATTACTCAAAACCATATTTAAAGGAGCCTTATCAAAAATGTTTGCGTATTGTAATTAATTTAATGTTTAGGGTTTTTTTGGGCTGACACTGATATCAGTTATTAATAATCAAGAAGGTGGACAACCAATATTTAGAGCTGACAAACAGCTCAATTTGCAATAAAAATCAAAGTCCTGGTGTCCAAATTTAGAATAACATGCAAGACAAAACTGTCACAAAGTCTTCAGTGTGTTTTGTGGCATTGAATGATATTTTCTGCAGAACTCACAGTTTATATACTGTTTTAGTTTTTATGTGTTTATCTCATAAAGAACATCTACAGGCTGAGGAGTGTCTCCTGATCTGCTCTTCACTGCCATCTAGTGGTAGCAGCACGTTTTTATCGTTGAAGCATTAAATGCTACATGAAAGCGTCGCGTTTCATCCCAAAGAGAACAGCTTTGTGTTTCATCTGTCCTGGATCTAGTGTGGATTCACTCTTGAAAGTCTCTCTGGGGAAAAAACGCGATAAAACAAATCAGCATTCTGATCAGTGAGCACGACGCGGGAAGTTTAGCGACGGCACACGTTTGATTTTAAATTAGCTGATTGAATTGTTCTGTGTTCGCTTCAGCAAAGCACTAAACTAAAGAAATATATTTAATACAACAGAAATACATTTTAAATGTCACACAGAAATAACAATAAAATAACGTTTTTTATGGAAATTAAATGTAAAAAAAAAAAAAACACGCTTAAATGGCGAGCTATCTAGCTTCAGTAACGCACCCTCAAGATACTTAGAAGATGTTTTATTTTTATTCCCCAGTTTTTAAAATTTGATTTCTATTTAATATTTGATGAAAAAAGTGAGCTTGGATGAAAATATGCTGCAATATTTTCAGAGTATTTCGTCATGTCTTCACTCGCCTCTTTCTAAACATATAAACTAGGTAGAAGGTTGGATTTTATTCTATGTTACAGTTTTCTTGTACGCTTTCAAAGATGTATTTATTTATTTAAATCGTAATTATTTTATGCTGTAGCTCCACTGTTTTCGGCTAGTTTAATCCAGTACAGTAACTAAAAGGCTGTGTGATGTGTATTTAATACTCTCACTGTGTGCGTTGGGTCAGCTGACACACGCGACTCTATAGAAACCTGCAACAATGCTCAACATTACTTACACCAGTTTTTTAGATTGACATAGATGGAGCTAACCCAAATTCATGATCTTATAATCCAACTGTTCAGCAGTCGGCTAAAAAAAAAAAATAGAAAGGGGGACACATGGTTGGGTGGATGATGACGTCATTGACGAGACCTCCTCTGATTGGCTGGTTCGGATCAGCAGCACGTTTTGACAGACAAACAGCCTCTGGTGTGTTGCCAAATTAAATAAACACAGTTTCTTGAAGCAGATTAACATGTGAACGATGATAAGACCCATGTCGTGTGCTGCTTGTTGGCACCGATTATTATTTTAGCATGTCACAAACTATTGGACCAAATCGTTGTTTATGTTAAAAAGTCATGAGCTTCATTACAGGAGATCATCTGAATGGTTGTGTGTCTGCAGGTTTCTTGTTAGAACGCTGTGCCGGCCTGATTACCGCCGACACATCTACCTGTGTAATCAGTTTTTGGGGCATCCAAAAATATTCCCCAGTGTGAGTCCCCAGAGAAGCAACTGTGAAAAACACCACCGTAGGCAGCAACAAAATCACGCCGCAGCCATTAAAAAAAAAAAACCTTTCCCAGTTTGCATTTAAGCAAAAATGAAATCCTGCAATCACCGAGCAGAAATGCTTCTTTGTACGCTTTTCTGTTTTCTTTTAGCTAAATGTCAACGCAAGACTCCAGCATCCGCCGAGAAGCCTTTTGAGATCAGCACAGAGCCTCGCCTCAGCCTCCCCGCGTCTCTATCTCTAAACCGTTGACCTTACAAATGAGCATGCTGCATCATTGTGAGAATTGGTGTTTCTGGGCGGTGCAAAGTGGAGTAGAGCACATCAGAGTGCAGGATATCTGAGAACAGCAGAGCACAGAGAGGCAGGCACATCCGCCGCTGGAGGGATCAAATCTGTACCATCTGACGCTCAAGGATTTATGGGTTTAGTCAAAATTGCTTTTCCCACTGTGGAGATTAAGCACCGTAGGATGTTTTCCACTCAGGCCGTAGAATAGCAGAGTGTAGCTGCTGCTGCTGTTGCTGTGTTTCCCTCCCTCTCACCGGCTCCGGCGCAGGAGAAGGGAATGTCTGAGGACGGCAGAGTGCTCCAAACCCCGGAGGGGAGTCGATTCTGATTGACAGCGGAGGTCCGTCCTCTAGGGAATGTGAACCATGCAGGTGGATGCGGCTCTTGTGCTCTTCTGTGTTTGGCTCGCCGGTGCAGCTGGGAAGATGGTCCAGTCGAGAGGCTACAAGCTGGAGACCTACAAACAAAGCAGGTAACGCCGACAAAGTCCTGAATGTGAGGTGTGTGACGTGACAGACCCCGGTGTGCGTGTTTTTGTAGTTTGATCAGGATGTGAATTAGACAATTTTATGCAAAAAATAAAATGTGCACATGTGTAGAAGTTTCCCTCAGGAACTTCTTTATGTGGCGGTGGAGGTGCTTTAAGGTACACTCAGTGTTGTCCAGTGTTTCCTGTGTCACCTGTGCTGCTCCCTCCCCCTCTGGAAGCTGACTTTTCAGACAGCAGATTGGAGAGCAGAGAGAGAGAGAGAGAGAGAGAGGGAGACCTAAATCCCCACATCTATTTATGTTCTGCTGCTGAATGCCGTGTTCTCTTGCCCCACAACCGCTCGCAGGCCGGTTAATGACCGTTTTCCCTCCCGGCAACAGTTGTAGTCAATGTCATTTCCAGGTGATTATTTAGGCTAATTGCTGCCTCGTTAATGCGTCCATTGGATTAAATGTTTGTTCAGTCAGGACTGAACCAGATCTGGGATTCATTAAAGCGTCCTCATCTGTGCACATTATGGATTGAAGTGACACCAGATGTGTTTTAAGTAGAGAGGTCTGCGCTCGCCTGCTGACGTGTGGTTGAAGAAATGCGACATTCACACCACCAAGCACAACAATGACAACACATCATGAGATCTGACAGCAGAGCATCTCTTTATTGCTGTCAGATGTTTAATGAGCTTCTGCAAGATTGTCTAAACTAATCATTTTCCTACAAAGCAGAGCTGCATGAGCCATTATTTTCACATTTAATTAAGGTGCTGCACATTTTCTTTGTGTCCAACAACACTTTGTTGTTTAATGATGCAGCAGATATTTTCATTTTCAGAAGCTGGAATCCATATTTGTTGGCATTTTTGTTTAAACAATGAATTGTGGAAATAGCCGCGTATTTTCTTCTGTCACTCATGCACCAAATTACTCACTATTCCAGCTCTGGTGGGAGTATTTGATGTTTCATCCCTGCTGTTGAATGCGGTATGCAGAGATGCAGTGTTGGAGTGAAGTCAAACGTGACTTCTGTGAAACAAAGCGTCAGAATTTTATGTTTTTTTTTTTCTGAATTAGTTCCAGTGGAGGCAGGTTGGGATCGATGGTGTTGAAGTTGTGGAATCACTTAATTATGCTCGTCAGAGTTCTGTCAGGTGTTGGAACGCTGGAAATTCACAGAAGAGCTGTCAGATGAAAAGGAACGTTGGAGTTAGTTACCAGCGTGCTTACAAGTCAAAATGTTTTTCACCTGTTGAGAACAATCAGCTGTTTCTTCACTGGGTTATCATTTGTTCTACTGAGCGTTAATTGGGCTCATCTCAGGATTTGAAAGTGTTCAGGATGCTTGTTTTGTGCGATCATCACACTGACACCGAGAAATATTCACTTTGCTGTGACTTCAGGTGGAGAAAAGCAGCTGGAACGAGTGTTTTTGGTTTGAAAAATGGTGCACATTATTAACCGATTATGACAATAGGTGCTGATTAACTCTGTCAGTTAATTAAAAAAGCATTGACCTCAAGTCCAAAGTTAAAGGAACTAATGGAGGCTCGACTGAGAGAAATCCACATTTGCTCTGCCTATCACACGACAAAGTTCCCCCATAAGTGACCGGCGTAGATTGGATTCTTCTCCAGCTTGTATTCATACAAAAATTCTCTTGTTGAAACATCAGCGCCGCGTCCAATCGTCGCCTCCAGCCTCGAGTGAGAAGCTGTCTCTGGTGAAGATGATAAGATTTTTTTTATTTTTTTATTTTCCTCCCAAGCAGGCAAAGTGCAGCACTGTACGCCTCATAATGCTATCAGCGCTGAATGATTTGCATCCTCTTAATATATTCAACAAACCCTGTCAAATCATAATCCCCCTGCCTTTAGATACACTATCACTCTTCATGCTATAACTGCTGTTATTTATAGATCACAGGCGACGTGAGGCAGCAATCTGCTCACTATTAGCATTCTCACAAACACGGCCGGTCCTCGTGTGAGAAAACTGCACGAGTCGGGTCTCGCCGAACCAACAGTGCAGTTCACAAAGCTCTCCTTTCACATCTAAACAATCCTCCATGAAATTACAGTCATTTAACGTGATCATCCGAGCCGCAAGGTGATTAAGACCGTCGTTAAGTACGCGAGGAGCACAATCGTAATCATCTGTGGCAAATCTGCAAAAGGCAGAAAGCACAAGTGGCTCAACAGCGCTGTGTAATCTTCGAATGCCAGCGCCGTCTCCTTATCAAGCCTCCCTGTTTGTTGTGTTTTCCTTTCCTGCCCTCCCACAACTAGTTAAAAGTCCTCTCACATCACTCTTCTCTCCGCTGACATGCACCAGTGTGTGAATACAAATCAAATGTAAATCTCTTATTCCTCTTCCAGCAAAAGCCAAAACAATCTCAAACGCTTATGCAGGAATCGAACTCTTCCTCTCCCCCCGTGCTCCTCATCACTCCAGTCCTCGTCTCTTGAGTGTGAAATTGCAGAAGCGTCTGGGCGCTGCTGGCGTGGGTTCGTGGGAGTTTTTGTCACTTGTTTCGCTCGCTGCCTTGAGGAGGAAGAGCGCAGAGGGGAGGATTTGTGTAGGACAGAGGAGTCCCACATAAGAGAAACATCTGAGGAGAAAAACCCTCACGAGGTTCAGGGGATAATGCGGAGTGGTGGCGGGCTGGTTCTGGTGGCAGAGAGGCCCGTTTTGATAAGGAGAAGTGAATCATCTCAGAGTGTAGTAGCTGTGTGTTTAGTTAACGCTTCGCTGAGAGCAAAATGATCGTGTTTCTTTATCGCATGGAATTTAGAAGAAAACTGTATGAAAAGCACCAAAAAGCCAAATTAAACCGTCAGTCAGAGCGAGAGGCGGCTAACCTTGACTAAAACTATTCATTACAGATGGTGAGCGTTGAATGGAAAGCAAACAGAGCTCGGTTTGTTTTCAGTTTGATCCGAATCATTCCTGCAGTAAAATAAGACTGGAAGCACTTAAAATGAAGACGTTTCTATTTGTTGGTTTGTCAGCTTTAAACCTCTTTCTCTCCTCGCTGACTTCCTCCTGACGCTCCCGGCCAGCGTACACGTTATTGTGTCCACGGTGACCTCGGCAGAAATGTGGCCCATTAACCCGGATGCGGCCCCTGCAGCCGTGCGAGCGTGCCGGCCCTCGGCTGCAGAAAACAATGTGGGTGTAGCGGTGCAGAGCAGACAGGCAGTCTGCTGTGTGGCGGAGGCAGGCAGGCAGGCAGGGGATTGGAGAGGCATTTCTGCCAAGAGGATTAGGAACCAGCTGCTGGGTAGATGCAGACGAGTGGCGCCCGTTGCCCCTCTGAACACTGCACCCAGAGAAACCCTCTCCTCACTGTTTCATTTTGCCCTCGCTGTGGGTTTTTTTCCTTTTCTTTTTTTTTTTTTATTGTATTCGTGCAGCCCCCTTCATCTCACCGCTCTTCTTCTGTGGTGTTTCCTTAATGCATGTCGGTGGTTGTCACGGGGATTTGGCTCTGTCTGTCACAGCATGCTCTACTCTATTAATCCATTTTAGGGTTTTTGGAATTCATCATTTTCTCCCTCGCTCTCTCTTTCTCTCTGCTGGTGGCCTGGAAATGCTGCCGGAGACACAACCACAGCAGCTCCTCTGGAAATGTGACACCAGAACAGAGCTCTGAATTAAACGTGACGAGGGAATGCCCTTTTGATCTTTAGTGTAATTTGCGGATAAAATGCGCGTGATGCAAGCGGATGTACTAGAAAGTGGGAAGGATCGGCTGCAGCTCAAACTAATGCAGAGTTTAGCGTCGAGATGACATGAATATTAGTAATATTTCAAAATAAAAGCTGCTACTACGGATTATTTTAGTCGTTTTGTGTATAAAATGACAGGAAACAGAGGACGACGCCTGTTTGGGTTTCACAGAGCTGATAGCAGCACATTTATATTTCATGTTTTGTCTCATAAAATATTAAAACCCTTTTCAGTTTAGGATAATCACAGAGAAAAGTAGTAACCTGAAACTTTTGAGAACCTGCAACAAACACCTCCTCTGTAAAAATGCAAGATAAGAAGTTCAGAGGGAAGTTTTGGTGCCACATTTTGCTCAGAGAATAAACCAGGAGTAGTGAATATAAAGGAGCAAATGCTAACATCAGTGGCTAACAGAATAGCTGTAAAGATACAGTCCGTAAAATAAGTAAGAATAAAACTAGAATAGAAGCGATACTGCAGACGATACTGAAATGTTGGGTGTTAAATTATGTAGTAAATATAAAGAGCATAAGAAGTTTAAGTTACTGTAGTTATTATAGTAAAAGAACAAGAAGATAGATCAGATAATTAGTAGGGTATAAGCAGGTTACAAAAATAAATAAAATCGAAAAAACTGAAATGGGACTGATAATAATAATAAAAGAAAAAACTGTATGAAAAATATATGTCTCCCTATATGTCGATCAATTCCGTCATTTCAGCTCCAGTAAACATGCAGCAGGTCACATAAGGTTTTTTGTTTCTGCATTTCAAAAGTAGGACAGGAAAACAAAACCAGAGTAAAACCTGCTTGTATAATGATGCGCTGTGTGCTGCCAGATGTTCTTAAGATTCTCTTAATTAACAGGTCGCGGAGAGACACCAGGATGGACGGGGCAGGAGGAGGAGGAGGAGGAGCAGGAGGAGGCCACAAATCTGGGAGGCAAGTTTTTAAAAGCTTAAGTTAAAACTTCCAAAATCAAGGCACATCCAACTCTTTGTGCCGTGTGTCTTAGTCACGTGTTGTTGTCTTCCAGCCCCATTTACAAACGAAGTCCAGACATGACGAAGTCCCCGATGACCAAATCCGAGCAGCTCCTGAGAATAGACGACCACGACTTCACCATGAGGCCAGCGTTCGGAGGTGAGATCTGAACCAAGTGTAGGAGATCGTTTAAGCTGGAAAAGATCTGCATCGTGCTCAAAGACCCAAACCGTCTCTGTAATGATCCAGCTGATGGTTCCACCTGCTGTCACGTCCATAACCAGCAGAACAGCAGGTTCTGACTTGTGCCAGTTTTCTTTCAGGTCCTCCGATTCCAGTTGGAGTAGACGTTCAGGTGGAAAGTCTGGACACCATCTCCGAGGTTGATATGGTGAGTGTGAAACAGCTCTGTTTGAGAACCGTGTATCACAGGCTGCCAGACAGGAAAGAGGCTGGAGTTGGAAACAATTGTAAGGCCACTTTTCACTGCTTTCTTTTTCTACTTGACTGAGAAGGATATGTTGTGTTTTTGTACTTCTCATGTGGTCAAATCAGTGAATATTTGACAAAAACAGAAACTAGTTTTTGTATCAGAACTCTATTTTAAACTCTCAGATTTATCTTGTGAGCCTCTGTTGGGACACTCTGGACTTCACTTCCTGTATATTGTATTTAAAACAATCTCCTCTTGGGCGTCGGTGCATCATTATTAATAATGAAATAGCATCGTGTGTGTGTCCTTTTTCTTCCACAGAGGAGTTTTAAAAGCTAGATCAGGGGTGTCCAATCCTGGTCCTGGAGGGCCACAGTCCTGCATGTTTTAGATGTGTCCATCTTCCAACAACCTGATTCAAATGATCAGGATGGTTATCAGGCTTCTGCAGAGCTTGATGATGAGCTGATCATTTGAATCAGGTTGTTGGAAGAGCGAAACATCTAAAACATGCAGGACTGTGGCCCTCCAGGACCAGGATTGGACACCCCTGTGCTAGATTCACCTTGTAATGGATCATTTCTACGTTGCTCCACTTCTGTACAACGCTCTAGTTTCCCTTTACTTCCTCCTCAGGACTTCACCATGACGCTGTACCTGCGTCACTACTGGAAGGACGAGCGGCTGTCGTTCCCGAGCACCAACAACCAGAGCATGACCTTCGACAGCCGCCTGGTGAAGAAGATCTGGGTTCCCGACATGTTCTTCGTCCACTCCAAGCGCTCCTTCATCCACGACACCACCACGGACAACGTCATGCTGAGGGTTTACCCCGACGGCAACGTGCTCTACAGCCTCAGGTGAGCAACCTCCACACAGAAGAACAACCGACTCACGCCGAGATACCCGCTGCCTTGTTTATTCTGTTTTCTTTTATAATCCCTAAAAATGCACAAGTAAGCATTTTATATATTAATGCGGCAGTAAAAAAAAAGAAGTCGGGGGTTTGTAATGAAAAATTAATCGAAAAACATCACAGCAGAAAAAAAAAGAGAAGAAGTTTAATCCAACAGAGACAGGAAGAGCAGAAAACAAACGCAGCGCTCGAAAAGACCACGCAGCAGAAAGTCATTTACAAAGTTCTGAAAAGGTCACCGCTGATTTGTTGTGTCGAGTTTCGCAGCAGGTCCACGAGCGTTTCGGTAATTATAATCAGAGCAGCTCGGCTATTCAGTGGAAAATGTTAGATGGCTGTTTGGACTTTTTAGCCTTGGCTTTAATAAGGAAAGTAACCAGTTTGTGTTTGTAGTGACAACATGGCACCTGATTAAAAAAGAAAAGGTGGAACGGTGCTGAAGGGAGACAACAAAAGGGCTGCTGGAGGAGCACAATCATGGGCTGAGCACTCCGAGATGGCAAATAGCTCAAACAACAGGGCATCCCGGCGGCGCATATGCCTCCCCATCAAGCACCGAGTCGGTGTTGTGTTGCTCTGCTGAAGTAGCCGATGTACCCGACAGAAAATTGAGCCCCTACCCTTCAATCTTCTTTCCTCTGAGATGTCGAATTGCAGTGGATGTTATGGCTGTGTTTTTTCCTGCAGAGTCACGGTCACCGCCATGTGCAACATGGACCTCAGCCGCTTCCCTCTGGACACCCAGACCTGCTCGCTGGAGATTGAAAGCTGTGAGTGGATTTATCAGGATGTGGACAAACATGTCTGTCAGGCATCTGTTTTGTTCCCCCTCTGTGTGAACATCCATCTGTCATCTACCCAACACATAAAAAAACCCTGTATATTAATAATAAGCAGCTAATGAACTTGGCTGTAAAATAAAATTGTGTACCGTAATGACCGGACGATTGAGCCACCTGAATATAAGCCACACCCACTACCTTTAAACAGGAAACCAGGTGTGTTCATATCCAGGCTGCAGGTGTCTCTAAGCTGCAGGTGTCCACGTTGGAACATGAGATATTTACACAGAAAGATGTTTTAACCTTTAATTAAATGCGTAGCGGTAACATCCACAGATACGTACCGTAGAGGCTTTTTTCTGAACACTTCCTGTAACACGGCTGGTTAAGGAAATAAAACTCCAGCAGCTACCAGGAAAAGTCACTGATGGCTATCTTCATCTTCCTCCTGCACTAAAACCACTAAAGTCGTCTTCTTCAGTGTCTTCAGGAGCTGAACAGCCTCAGAATCACTTCATCACTTCCTCAGTCTCTCTGTCGTCGTCGCTCTCAGCCTCACTTTGGTCTCGAGACAAACTCGTAAAACTCGTTAAAATCCATAAATTAGCCGCATCATTACGTCACGACAGGGCGGGTTATCTGTGCCGCCGTGTTCGTGGTTCCCAGAAGATGGATTCTAGTGTTTAGTGGAGCTTTAAGAGCAGCCCTTATGCTGCTCATTACCATCTCAGACACTTCACACCAGCTTTCTTCTTGCACCCTCCTGAGGCCGCCGTGCCAACTTTGCACGCCAGATATCTCTTGAAATCTCAGATACATCCTGCCATTAAAGTTTTTGAGCTTATTCGTGCTTCAAAGAGAGCGCTGCTGTATTTTTAAGACTCCTTCCCCCTCACCAGCCTTCCTACAGCTCCATCACCGCCGAGGCTCTCAGACTAAGGTGTGTACGTGAGCATCACAGCCTCTAGGGACTGCTATTTGGGATTTACTGTTGAAGTTTTGTCATTTTTTTTCATCTTCCTCGTCGCACATTTTGTTCGCATTAACATGCAGCATTGTTTCGCTCTAAATCTGTCCTGATCTGGTTTGTTGCTTGATGTACCTGCTTCCAAATGTTTTCCCTCCAGATGCGTACACGGATGACGATCTGATGCTGTACTGGAAGAAAGGCAACGAGTCCCTGAACACAGATGACAGAATATCTCTGTCCCAGTTCCTCATCCAGAAATTTCACACCACCACCAAGCTGGCTTTCTACAGCAGCACAGGTACAGCGATCCACGACACGGCAGCCTCGAACACACCGAGCAGACTCGTGTGAATGAGCCAGATGTGAGCGTCACGCGTGTACAATCAGATCACAAATGAATCACAACTTCAGTAAATCTCATTTTACTTGGTCGGCTGTTTATAAATAAGTGTCACATCTTCCTTACATGAGGTGTCCCTTTAATGTACTAATACCTAATCCTCACTGCAGGACCAAGTGAGTCCTGCCAACCACTTGTATGCTGTTGGAAAGCCGCTGTGAAAGCCTCCTTACAACCACATGTCACTTCCCAGCTCACAAGAGCAACCTGCAGCATAAAAGGATTCTGCGTCCTATCTTTCTCTGCCAGAGCGGCGGAGGAACCTCTGCTTCAAGTGTTGATACGGCGTATCAGCAGCCAGCACATGACAATGTGTGTATAACGGTGACATTTCTTGTTCCTAGGCTGGTACAATCGCTTGTACATCCACTTCACCCTGCGGCGCCACATCTTCTTCTTCCTGCTGCAGACGTACTTCCCCGCCACGCTGATGGTCATGCTGTCCTGGGTGTCCTTCTGGATCGACCGCAGGGCCGTCCCCGCCAGGGTACCGCTCGGTAGGACAGGCCGCCCCTCCTGTTGGATGACCTTTAATTTGGCACCACTGTAGGATGATTTTGTTAAAGGAACGAAGGATGAGGAAAGCAATGAGACAGTTTGTTGTCTGTCTTTGGGTTTTGAAGTGCTGGTGTAATTTTAAAAAAAGCCTTTTTTATTGGCTTGTAATCCATTAAAATGACGTAAAGAGGTCAGGGCACTCTGTAGCATCGACACCAATCATTTAAAACATTAACTCCACCTGCTTAATAATATATAGGCCCCTTCATGAAGCTCTGACCTGTTGGGCCGTGGACACAGAATCTGTGGAGGTGTCCTGTGGTGACTGGAATCTTTTGGCTCTGTTGGGTTTGACTCTGAGATTATATCGCTGGACGAATAATTCATAGGTTGGTTTTAATAATTGTAATTAATGCAATCACTTGCTTTGGTGTGGAAATAAGTATATCTTATTTTCCAACACTAAAACCCTACAG
>NW_007577909.1:35012-52183 GCF_000690725.1 Stegastes partitus
TGAATTACATCGTTCAGAACTGGGGTGGCAGCCGGGGTGGCAAGGCATCTTCTAGGGGTGGCAGATGCCACCCCATGCCACCCCGGTAGATCCGCCCCTGGTGGGTTGACACCTCGGGGTCTTTGTGTTACTTGAGCTGCAGTTTTTGTGGAGAGGTGAGGTGCATCGTCCTGCTGGGGGAGGCCGTTGGCGTTGGGGAGGGCTGTTCCTATGCTTGATCTGCCACAACGTTCAGGTGGGTGCCACCTGTTGAAGTAAGATTTCCAGCACGATAGTTGTTTTTTAAGGAGATAATCACTGTTGTGCATTTCACTTGTCAGTGGTGTTAATGTTGTGGCTGATCGGAGTAAGTTAGGATGGAGACCCTGAGCATCCGTTGAGTCTTTCCACTCTTTGTTTACTGTTGTTTCTCCACGATGCCCTTTCAAATAAAAATTTAAAAAAAATAAAACTGAAGTGAATCTACAAAAGGAAATCAACAAGAATTAAGCAAAGATCTCTGTGCAAAGCTGAGCGTTTACAGCCACTCTGTGAAAGCTAATATTAGCATGTTAGCATGCTAACATACGCTGATGTTTGACCTGTATGGTGGTTTCCATTCTCCCCAGGTGCATGCTAAGGCTTGCTAATCAGACTTAAAGATAAAAGACTATACAGCTAAGGTTAACTAACCCGATGTAGACAGTTTGGGATCAGCGTGAAGGTCAAAATTCATGCATCAGGACCATAAATTCATCCAATAACAGCCACGGACATTCGGACAATATTCCAGCTTCATAGAACAGAACTTTATTGATCCCTTTGGTGCAAACCTCAGGGAAATTGTTGTAATTGCTGTTTCATGTGATGGTTATTGACGTATTTGGGCCAAAGTGGTGAAGGACTAACAGACAGCTTTACAATCTCTACAGACGCGCTGCTGGTGGAAGAAATTCAGTGTGTTTCGTTCCTTCCTACACGGTAAACATCTCTTCTCTCCTCCGGTGGTCCAAAATGACACGTTGCCACCTGTCGGCATCGCGGGGCGGCCATGTTTATGTGCTGACCTCTGACCGCGGTGGAGGTGGGCGCTACGTGCTCAATGGAATTCAAATTCAAATGACTGCACCACAAAACGGAGAAAAAACAACAACAAATTGTCTCATGCGTGGCCCTTTCCTTGGTATTCAGCCTGTAGCTTCAGCCTCCCGACCCCGTCATGGAATAAATCAGCGCTGTGACTAAACTGCTCGTGTCTCCGCTGCAGGCATCACCACAGTGCTGACCATGTCCACCATCATCACCGGGGTCAACGCCTCCATGCCGCGGGTCTCCTACATTAAGGCAGTGGACATTTACCTCTGGGTCAGTTTTGTCTTTGTCTTCCTGTCGGTGATCGAGTACGCGGCGGTTAATTACCTGTCCACCGTGCAGGAGAGGAAAGAGAGGAAGCTGAGAGAGAGAGTAAGTGTTCCTCTCGTGTGTTTTTTTCTTCTTCCTGTTGTCGCTCATTGTCTGTAGTTAGTCCAGTGTGAGAACAGCTTGGATAATTAATGCAGCCAGATGTGAGAAGAGGAAGTTCTTCAATGGGCCAACACCAAAGGCTCCATCATGTGTAGTTTTATTCTGACCTTTTTAACAGATTTTGTGTAGTTTTGCAAGAAAAAGTAATGATGTTCTGACATTTTGCATAAATGATGAAAAACTGTTATATTAGGACGTCATAGATTTGGTTCCATGGTGTCGTTTCGCTTCTATTTCTAATAGCTTTGGGTAAATCCTTTAAAACCCACCCCAAGGAGAGATTTCAAGCTTGTTGTGTCCTTCATACCGGGATTATTCTCCTACCTGGGCATGACCACCATGACCAAAAGCTCATGTTCACTTATGTTTTTATTGTATTACTGGTCTGTGAAAGTTCACGATGGCTCATATGAATAAAAAAGTCTCATTTGACTCATTGTAAATTTCCTAAATCTCATCAGTCACGTGGAAAAAATGTCCATAGACCTTCTGATTTAAAGTAAGAAGGAAAACACTGAAGATAAAGAAAATTGTTATTACAGACAGACACAGACGAGGCTGACCTGATTTCCTCATGAAATATTTACACACATGAAATATTCCTAAACTGGTAGCAACATGAATTAATAATTTATATGCATTTCCAATAAACAGATAAATATTTTCTAAATTGGCTCACTTTAAGCTGCTCTCAGGGCCATGGCAAATTATTTCTGGGACTACAGCTCATGGACTGTATTGCTATTCTTCATCTGCCAACTGCTGCAGCATATGGAGCCAAATTGCCCACGTACCCCGAGGATCATTTCCAGCACAAACATCCGTCTATAAATGTTTCATACCAAAGTTATTTAAAGGCTCTGAGTGCAGAAAAACGATAAACATTGAACAAACTAATGTATTTATATTCTCCTTTTAGTTTTAAGACTTCACACGACAGTGACTTTGTCTTTTCTTTACGTTGCTTCTCCGCCCAGCTGCCGTGCACGTGCGGCATCGGAAACCCGGACGACATGATGATCGACCCCCAGATCACTGGCTACGGGTCCATGGATGTGAACACCACGGGGAACTATGGCATGCCAGAGAACGGCGGCCGCCAAGAACGGATTTTGGCCCAGGTGGCGCTGAATGACCCGCAGATCGCAGGCCAGGTGAAGCCGTCCAGAGGCTACGTGAACATCTGGATAGACACCCACGCCATAGACAAGTACTCCAGGGTTGTCTTTCCCGGAGCGTACATCCTCTTTAACATCATCTACTGGTCCATCTACTCATAAACTAGGGGTGGATGAAACTCCGTGAGAGCCGTCCACGGTGGGACGGCAGGAGCTCGGCTCATTTGTGCGAGAGCAGGAAGGACAACTTTGCACTCGATGCAACACTTCAGACAGACTAACTGCTCATTAGATGCATGGGGACCATTGTCAGATGGGGGACCATTGCCTTCTTGACCCAGCCACTTAAAACTGATGACTTTAAATACGAGCTACAAGCAGGACGGCTGTCGTTGTCGTCGCTCTCTCAAATCTGTGTGGTTTCATGTCGTATCTATAGCTCTGCACACAGAGACACACAGACATGGACTCGTGTAACTGTGACTCGTTTTAATGCAGTGACTCCAACCGCAAACTGAAAACAGGTCGGCATTGATCGGCGTGCGGACAGATCCTCCAGCTCTGCATGAGAGCAAAACCCGGTAGAGAATGACAAACTAGACTTGTTCAGAGGAACCGCTGACAAACGCTCACTTCATGAGAAAGTCGATGCCACTCTTATAAATACCAAACCACATCCAGCTGGAAACAGCCCGATACGTCCAAGATTAACAGTCCACCTACCAGCACCCCTAAAGTCCACTAATTATTCTATCTTTTGATTTAATCCGTACAAAGACGACCATAAAAGCCCCGTTCTGCTGAGGGTTAGGTGCTGGAGGACTTCCTTCCTGGGATCAGCGACGTTATGGGCTTTACGTTTCGATATATTCTCCTTAAAATGTTAATTTGGCTTCTTCTGGTTCTTGAAGTCCCAGTTTTTCTTTTGCAGCATGTTGGTATGATTCAGTTTCTGTTGCTCGTGAACTTTGTATTGATGCAGTTATTTTGCTGTCAAGCTGCTGCGTTGCATTTGTGTGAGTCGACAAAGTTTAGTAACAAAAAAAAAAGGCAAAATACTAATGCAGTATATTAAAGTGACAAATGTAAAAATATATGTTTAGTAAGTCTAAAACACAGAATATGGTATTGACTTTTTTAATGTCCTTATTTCTTCTTTTTTTTTTAAATACAACTGAAGCTCATCTCCTCTGTTCGGTGTTGTGAGGCTTTGAGGTTCACTGTGACCCGTTAGTTGATAGTTTATTTTATTTTTTTTGTCTTTTTCAGCTTCAAACAACTTCATACTTTATTAGGCAAAAGATATGTTAAAAAAAAATAGATCTCAGTGGTTTATGACGATTCAACGACCAAACGTGCAGATATTCAATTAATTAAACATGTTATGTGTGGGGAAAAAAAAAAAGTTGAATAAATGTTCTGTTTTCTGAAAATGTGAAATTATTTCACGCAGCAGCCACAGGACTGCATAATTTAAACCTCCTGCATGTAAGACGTTTACAGAAATGCATTGGTTGATTTATTTTTTTTGCAGACATTAATTAAAATCAGAAACAAAAGCAGACATGTTCGTGACCACAGGTTTCACGTTAAAGCAGATGGTTTTCCATGTGTGCTTTCGAGTCTTCGTCCCAGATCGGTATTGTACTTTCGCGCTCTCTCCTGCCGCGTGTTTAAACGAACCCGGAGGATAAGCTTTTACACTTATTAGACACTGGATTGAAACCAGCTCCAAGGTCTCTCTTTTCTTTGGCACAGGTCTGAGCTGATGAGCATTCCTAACAAATCACATGAACTGCATATTCTTTAATACCATTAACTGCTTACATGTAAGTGAAAGGATATATGTATATATATATGTATGTGTGTTACCTTGAGCCTGTTTTTAAAAACCCATTTCTCTGATTTCTCACAAGTGTTGATTATGATGAGGAATGTTTCTGTTCTTTTAAACCTTTGTGCCGATCCGAGCAGCGTCCCAAAGGCCACAGTGTCGGTTTAAACCCCGCGCACCATTAAAAAAATTTTTTTAAAAAAGCTAGGACCAAAGGCATTGACGCATCAAAGGAAGCAGAAAAAGGATAAAGCATCAAAAAGATGTCCAGATCCTGATTTTCCACCACAACTGTGCGCACTCTTGGGAAGCCAAGGTTATGAATCAACCTGTGTGCCGCTGAGAGCATGCTCAGAAATTTAAATGAGCCAGAGCGGTAGTAAGACTGTTAAAAAATGCAGAACTCAGCCCGATGCGAGCAGAAAACACAGCTGAGGGGGAAGATTACATTCTGTATACGTGGTATAATTTAGTTAAAGAAAGGATGAATTCATTCCAGCGAAACATCTGAAAAGGAGAGTTCGGCTTCAGCAGCAGCTCTGAGAGGAATTCCTCTGAAAAGTTGTGCTAATTATTTTAATTTTTAAGCTCATCAAGCAAACTTAGAATCCCTAAATTTACACATCCAGCAGAAGGTGGTGAGCGTTCATTCAGAGTTCAGATGGCTGGCCATGCGGTGAAGGTCGCCGTTTTCTAAGTCTGTCAATCTCTGGAGGAAATCTGTTATTCTTTAGCTGCTGAACCGTATCATCTGTGTGCTGTGTAGCTGGTAGTGTGCAGGCTGTTTCATCTGCCTGCACTGGATGAAAACAAAACACAAAGATCCGTACGCCTGAAAGCAGATGCAGATTCAGTTCAGTTCTAATGGGTTTTATTGGCAGGACAGTTTCCATAGAAAAGATTGTCAAAGCATCAACGTACAAGCGTTCTATAGATGCACCTCTATGAACAGCCCCGTGTCACATTTTCACGTTATCATTTATACACTTCATTAAATGCTTCAAGGTGACTGATTTCAATAGGACCACAGAACCCAAGAAAGAAGAAAAAAGTACCGAAGCCAGTATTAAACCTTGGCGAGCGTGAGCCAGTGACACCAGCTTTAGTTCACAAAACGGTGGCGATGATCTTATAAACGGAGGAGTGTGTTCGCTGCTGCCTTCTTGTTCTACCGCTCTCTCCATCACAAACTCAACACAACCTTGACAACCTCGTCAGCCATAGAAGAGCTTTTACACCTTTTCTTCAGAGGAATATGTTTGAAGTAAAGTGGGTTTACGAGGCTCTCTAAGCTGTATCGGTGCCGTCTGATCATCACGCCTCCTGCTCCTCCTGCTTGGCCAGGCTGAAGTCCTCCCTCACTCGCCTCAGCAGATCGGGGCTGCACACGACATCGGCAGCTGTCATCGCCAACGCCTTGGCCGCCCTCAGGGTGTACAACTGGGCCTTTTCAGCTCCTGGCACAAGATGTAAAAAAAAGCACAGAGTAAATGGAAACTAAACAGGAACACCGAGTGACCTGGAGAGAGAGAGAGAGGCGACGGCTGAAACCGCCTGATCGTCGTGCATTTTAATTTCATTACAAGAAACATCTGTTCCCATTAGCCGCGTGCTGCCACACCTGCTGCTTCGGTGTATTCCTTTGTGTGGTTGAATGCGTCGGTGCTGATGTAGAAGATGGGGTGGATGCCAGGCACTGCGAAGGACACGTTGCCAAAGTCCGTAGAAGCTGCCAGAACATTACAAATTCACTGTGATAACAATTCTGTGTTGAAAAAATGGATCACAGTTCTTATAAATTATACACTTGTTCTGCACGGACAGAGATGTTCACAGAATGTGTGTCTCTACCTACCAGCCACGTGCGCTACAGGCTCCGCAAACTGAATCCCCAGAGCTTCTCCGTTTGTTTTGTACAGCTGTGCCAGTGTGGCATTGGGCAGAATGTTGTAGTAGGAATGGTTGGGGTAGATGATCTCCACCTAGAGGAAACATACCTGCAGAGTAAGATCACGGCACAGCCTGTGTTTCCTGTCACATGCTAACGGTCTGCAAGGCCACACGTGCTCTGAAACGTGCAGCCTGAGGCAGGTGCAGATGAAGGAGGAAAGCAGCCCGAAGGTAACGGTGAATTATGTCACAGTGGTACAGTACTCAGAGCACAATTACAGGAAAATAGAAGAAAAAGGCAAAGTTATGCAACAGCTGTCAGATCCAGCATCGCATTCATCTCCACCAGGAAGTACAGGCTGTCCTGGAAGTTCAACCCGTTATTGCTTTTCAACATTAAAATCAGTTTAGTTTTTTAACTAGAGTTTACAAAAAAAGACTATTTCATGTCAAAATATAAACTATAAAACAAATGGCTGCATAAAACGTCGCCCCCTTCAGTCAGGATGGAGTCGATGCACCTCTGAGTCTGTGAGGATCCATCTCAGTCGTTGCACATCTGGACGCTGTATTTTTCCCTCATTCTTCTTTTTGAAACCACTCTGTCAGGTTACACATCATGAGGCCTTTTAAAGTCCAGCCAGTTGGATCGAAGTCGGGCTCGGACTCGGCCACTCCAGAACATTCAACTTGTTAATCATTCCTGTGAAGTTCTGGCTACAGGACTGACTGACTGTATCTGATTGTCCTCCAGGATCTCCTCGTACTTTGCTGAGGTAATTTTACCCTTTACCTTGAGGCCGGCTGCTGAGAATCATGATGATGCCACCACCATGCTTCACACCAGGTATGGTGGGATAATGTGCAGCAGAGTGTGGAATCCACCAAACATCCAGACCAAGGAACTCTGGTCCGGTTGACTTCAGAGTCCCCCACATGCCTTCTTGCAAACTCTAGTCAAGGTTTAATATAAGTTTTTTTCAACAGCAGCTTTCTCTTTGTCACTCTCCCATAAATCTTTGACTAGTGAGGAACCTGGGCAACTATTACTCCCTTAGAGGAGTCACAGGTGGCCTCCCTCAGTATTGACTGCCACCTTGAGACACATTTCTGCATGTGCCAAACTCCTTCCATTTCTTGATGATAGATTTAATTCAGTGTCTTGGAGATTTGCTTGTATCTACTGTACGTCCTGACTAATTCTGTCCAATAACCTTTTCTCAGAGTTACTTCTTTCGTCCTCACGGTGTAGTTCTGACACCATGACTTTACCTGCCAGGTACAGTTTGGTTCAGTCCCTTCAGACACATTCATGCTCTCAGATGATCTCCATGTCACTGGTTGAGTGACATGTAGCACCGACTGGCTGCACTTGTGTTGAATCAGATGAGTCACTTTAAAGAAATATTTATGAAATCACTTATTTTAAAACCACAAAATTGGTACTAGTTTGTAGAAATAGTCAAATTAAGCCGACCACGATTCAAGCATTAAATATAAAACATCCAAGGGGAGCGAATGCGTTTCATAGAGGAGCGATGTGCAGTGCTGCTGATAGAACATCTTCAGCACAGAAAGAAGAAAACACAAGTCCACAGTGTTCAGGAAGCTTACCTGGCAACCGGTTGCTACAGCAGCGGCTGTGAAACAAGCCTCAGCTTTGGCCCTCAGCTCACTAATGTCCTTAATGCTTGGAGTGCGAAAACAGAAGGCCAGCTCAGTGAAGTCAGGGACGATGTTGGGCTTCAAGCCTCCATTTTTAATGATGCCTGCAGTAAAACAAACAGTGTGGGAGATGGAGGATAAGCAGGAGCGCAGCCATCACTTTAAAAACCTTTGATAAGACAGGAAGGTGCCTTGGCAGCACTGGACATGCAAACAAAAAGGCAGGATGAACTTCAAACAAAGAGGGACGACAGCGTCTTTGTCCTTTCAGACCTTGGACTCCCACAGCGGCAAATCTCATCAGGGCTCTTTAATCAGCGCTCAGGACGTTTGTTTTGCTCCGTTATCTGGGTGAAAGTTATGCGAGCCCTTTTGGTAAAACACAGACCAACACACACAAACCTCTGCTGGGGTGAGAACAACAAAAAGGACAAAGACTATTGTGTTTCCTCCTGAACATTTCTTTCAGTCGCTCTCGCAGCGTCGCTCCTTTTGTGTTGCTTTCACGTCTCAAACTCTGGTTCCATTGTTCACACTCCGGTTCCTAACTCGTATGGATTTCTGCTACCTAGTTGGATTAACGTTCTTCTTAAAGTCGGTTCTGAAATTTTCCTTCAGTAGAGCTTCACCGCAAATGGTGTCACAATAATCTTATCCAACTGGTTGAACAGCAGACTGTGTAAAGGTTGTGCAGGATCATTTATCAGTACAGTCTAACATAGATTGGCTCAGCTGCTATTGAATTCTGACACTCATATCTCCCAAAAGATGAACATCAGCTCTGGAGATGCCATGACCTTTTTCTCTTCTGCCACTGTTTGCAGATTGAACTGAAATGCCAAAACCACTGGATAGACGCCACGAAACATGGTCCCTCAGACATTTGCATCTCCTTCAGGTTATCACATAGAGTCCAGTTCTCTGGCTGACGACCAAATACCCCGAAAACCAGCCTCAGCCGTATCTAATGTAAAGTGCTGATCAGTAAATGTCGCAGTAAATCAGAGGCAATACAAGGAAGAGACTTGAAGAATCCTGAACAGAGAGAGGATTCCCTGACAGTAAGCCCCACCTCCAAAGAGCCAATCACCTGCCTTGAAACAGACACATTCAGCCAGTCGAGTTGCTTCACAGACTCAAGGGCGGGGTTGTAAAACTGCTCATTGTACAAGTATAGCCTCCAGCAAAAAATGCTTTTTAAGCATCATTTTTGGAGCCAGAAAACTTTTCAAGCAGTTTTAATCTGACTTGACGGCTTACTTTCAACAGGAGGTTTTACATCTCCATGGTGGTGTAACCAAGATGGCTGCTGGTGGTGAGACTTACCAGACTTTGACTAAACTAACAACCCGACTAAGCATCAGCACGAGAGCACATTGAGCTTAGCATTTATCTCAAAACAATGCTGTGCAGAGCCAACAGCATGGATAAAGAGTTCAGGTGCGTTCCAGTACCCAGACTATCATACTGTAGCCAGAATAAGACTGTGCATGAACATCCTTCTACATCTGGTCTCATTTGGTTGTGTGCAAACCAGCATGCTTCTCTCTGATCGCGTCACATGCAGCAGGTCACGGTGAGGCTCTGTGCAGAGGGCACACAGACAGCTGATTTTATGCACAAAAACATGAGCAAAAGGGTCAAAACTTATGTGTGATGAAGTCCCAGTTATAAACACACTGCATGCAACACGTTGTAAAGGCAGCTGTAGGACGCACGGAGCATAAAAAGAAAAGGATGTAATTTGGAATGCAGAGTTTGTCTCACAGAGTAAACAGATAAATGAATGCTGACTGTCACGGTGCTCTCAGCAGAGTCCCTGGTTGAACTCACGGCTGACCAGAGAGCTAATGAATGTTTTTTCTCTTCTCCTTCTTACCCCCGACTATTTGAACAAGAAGGAAAAATACCCGTATAAAATATTAAAGAATGACAATCTTGTTCAGTGGATGAAGGTTCGGTGGTTGCCAGAGCGTCAAAGTTAAATGCTTCTGATTCATTTTTGATATGGGAGCATGAAAGCGAACACGCCTTCCTAAGAGCTTCAGTTAAAAGCAGCTGGACTTCTCTTTTTGGTTCTTGAAGACCTTTCATGTCTCATCCAAGAGGCTTCTTCAGTTCATGCCAGGTCTTCAGAGCTGAAGAAACCTCCTGGATGACAGAAGAAATGTCTTCAAGAACCAGAAACAGAAGTTTAGTTGCTTTTAACTGAAGCTCTTAGGATTACCGAGACCTGGAATCAGCACAGCTGTAAACACGCCTTGAGCGAAGCTGTTCTGTCCTCTGCTTCTTCTGAGATCAACACCAAACTCTGAAGCTCTCTCTCTGCTTCTGTCTGTTCCTCACCGTGAAGCTTCCATTCTGGTCTGAGCTGCTGTCGGAGCACAGAGAGGTTGTTGTAGGCCAGCACGGCAGCGTCCAGGGCGTTCACTCCTTTCCAGGGGTAGGCCGAGGCGTGAGATGCCTTCCCGTGGTACTTCACCGTCAACCTGTGGAACATCAGCGTGGTGGGTTAGGGGTCGTCTGCAGTCTGTAAATGCTGGGTTTCCATTGAGACGGGGGAGAAGAGACAGAATTAAGCAGTGAGAAGGAACCTACCCAGTGACGGTGACACTCGGCTGGAACGAGACGTCCCGCTGACCCGGATGAGCCATGAAGACGAGATCGATGTCGGCGAAGGCCTCCGCCTCCAGCAGCTTAGTCTTTCCTCCGATCGCCTCCTCCGCAGGAGTTCCCAGAACAGTTATCTGGTGTAAAAAAAATCATGATTCATCAGTAATTATCAGCTGAGTCATCCTGACCATTCAAGTAAGTAAACAGTGTTTTTGCTTCACAGGTTAACGAACATTCTTGACAAACACTGTGTGATAAATACGATCAGAGCACAAAGTTCACTAACTGGACCTCTCATATCTTCTTCAATAGATTTTCCTTCAACTACAATCAGTGACGGCCTGTTTTAAAGACAGATAGAGAACGAGTTTGCTCCTCGTATGTACGACCACCTGTCATCACACGACTGAGGTATGGAGGAACCGAGCCGTCTCCATGACAACGGACAGAGAAAGACTGCAAGATAGAGTTAAAAGCTGCAGAAAGAGCTTGTAAACCTACTTCCTCTCTCCCTCTTGTTCTTTTACTAACTAGAAAAGATAAACAATATTAAATACATTTCTTGTTTGTTCGTTTGCTGTTGTTTTTTTTTGTAAAAATGTCTGTGAGCATATCTGGTACACGTTTATCTGTAATGTGTTTTGGACAGTTTTCCTCATAATTCTTTTTTTTTTTTTTAATACCTGGAAGTTTAGTAAAATTAATTTCACTAAATCAAAAATATTATTTAAACACATTTCAGCACAAATTTAAACCACTATGATGCTAAATGTACTCACTAAATTATAAATAAATAAAGTGTTGATATTGTGGCAATAATTACTGGACCTGCAAGTGTCACTGGTGGTTCTGGAAATTAAACTCAAATCTAAAATCTTCATGTTGTAATATCTGCAATGCATTTTCCCCCCAAGACGAAACAGTTTGGATCAGTTTTCATTCAGATTAGTTTTTGGTAACTTCTAGCACTTTATGTTTCACAAGTCAAATAATAAATATGAATTAAAGCTGCAGTCTGGGGAGCACCTTCTGAGTCACAGAGAAAAAGCTTAACAGTGTTTTTCAGTCGTCTCCCTGCAGGATTTTTCATGTTTCAGTCCTAAATAAGTTCCCATGAACCTGGTGATGGTTACCTTGACCGGTGCAGGTAGATCAGTCCGATGTTCTAATGCAGCTTTCAGCCCCACGGCGGCCGCAGCTCCAACCTCTGCGATCAGGTTGTGTCCACATGCGTGTCCGATGTTTGGCAGCGCGTCGTACTCGCACAGGAACGCCACGTTCAACACAGGCTTCCCCTTCCAACAGCCTACAGGGCCCCAGGTGGCCCGGAAGGCGGTGGGCAGCTTGTAGTTACTCTGGACGGTCCACGCCTGGTCCGTCTGGGAGAAGAAGTCGACCAACCTGTCGTGTGCAAACTTCTCGTCACCAGCGAGTTCGGGATGGCTCCAGATGTCCTGGCTCAGGCTGTGCAGCTCGTCTTTGAGTGCGTCGATGCACAGTTTGATGGTGTCCTTCATCTGCTCCATGTCTTCCAACAGTCTCGCTCAACAGTGGTTGCAGGTGAAGTTATAGCGCTCAAAAGGATCAGGACTCCGCCTCTTTAATGACATGCCTGTATGTCCTCGCTCCTTTATTAAGCCTCCTCAACCCTTTGTCTTTGATATGCATTTTAGGAGTGGAGACATTCTTTGTGATTGCCTCATGATCAAATCAAGATTGATTTGATCAAATCAATCTTGATTTGATCAAATCAAGATTGATTTGATCATGAGGCAGGAGGATACTGAAATCAGTGAGATAAGCTGAGCCTGTACTGATCATCAATCAGCTGCCCATTGTCTGTCACACTGGTGCAGGACAGACGTAACGTACTCAAAGTTTGTTTGTAGAACCCTTTACAGCAGTCCAAAGGGTGACCAAAGTGCTTCACAGTACAAACAGGAGAATGACTTAAAAACTATCAAAACCTTAATAAGATTGATATTGATTGGATCAAGTTGAGGTGGTTTACAGAGAGGCCGAACCGCAGCTGGAACAAATCCAGACCTGAGAGGAGAGTTGATAAATATCAGCAGACCTCTCGACAGTTTGGTGGGAGCAATGTCCACCAGGCGGTTTGTAGGTTTCATCTGTTGCACCACTTCAGTGAGAGGTGACAAAGAAACTACTGCAAACTGCTCCAACACAGCAGAACATGCTGGAACAAGTCAGCATTTAAATCGGTGCTGGAGAGCTGTCTGATAGTGGTAACCACAAAAGTAGAGGAAGTTCTCACAAGTCTTGACTGAAGCATCAGCCAGAACAGAGGTGTATGGGTTAACAACAGAGCTCTGGGGTGATGACTGTCGTGTGAAGGTTCAGTCAAAGGAGGGATGAGGGGAAGTGGGAAGTGAAGAAAAGGATGAAGTTTTGTTTGTGAGGGATCTGGTGTCAGACTGTTGAAAGATCCGACTGACCAGACGAAGATGATCCAGTACGCAGCCCCGACTGAAGATCCTCACGGGTCGGAGACATGGAAGCGGGTACCCGGCTTCAGGGATGACCGGCTTCAGCCATCGGTAGCAATATTCCGGGGAAAGCCGGAAGCTTCCAAACTTCCAGGGGTTACGGACAGATGAACGATGACGAAGATCGTAGGATGAAGCTAGGTCTAACTCGGACTCCACTTCCCTTACCGTGTCGCCTGCTGCTGGTGAACACTGCAGGTTTAGAGGCCAGGAAAGGTGGCGGGTCTTTGCTTGTTCCTCAAAGCCACAGAGCTGTAGCTTCACCACAAAATCTTAGATCTTCAATAGAGTCAGGCCATCATACACCAGGAGCGATGACACATTCGGAGCATTTAAAAATACAGTCAGGATGACATAAAGCAGTAACAGCAGTGGACGACGGCCGAACGCACCACAGCGCCATCTAAGGCGTCAAACATGTACTAACAACATGCATCAGCTCCAAACGAGCCAAAGTGGGCAAAGCTGCTGGTTTCATACAGTCTGAGTGGAGAAGACATTACAGAGACCAACAAGGGTCAGGGTGAGAGTTTCTTGGGTTACCTCACTATCACTATTAAAACTCACCACGAGTAGCTGGATGGAGATCATCCGCCTTTCTGTGGAGCTCTGTACAGGCCACCTCCATATTTATGCCACACCTAGCAACATTTGGCTAAACTTTTGTTTTTAATCGCAATAAGTTTCAGGTTGCCTCACAAAACTGTTGCATTCCTTTGTTTATTCATCGCCACCATATTTGCATTCCCTGGCAGCACTCTTGCTTTTCCGTGCAACATGTTTTCTCTTCCTTCTGCTCCACAGGAACAGTCAGTGTGTTGGTTCTGTCCAGTCGCTCTGCCTGGCTGTGATGGTGACGCTGTGGATGGATTAATGTACACTGTTTGGACTTCAGCCGGCCCCATTCACTGTGACAGCTCCCAAAATAAGTCAAGCAGTTTGTCTCGGCAGCTCCTGTAGTTTTCTCTCTGACCGACGCTCTCTGAAGCTACAACCAGCAGCAGTCTACAGGCCGCATGATAGCGTATCACAGCGCTGCTCAGACAGTCGAGACTTCAGAGGGAGTCGGTGCACCCTCAGCTGTAGCTGCAGCCACAATTACAGCTGTGACAAATTCATTTTTAATGCTTGTAATACTCACTACATGCAACTGTAGCCGCAGCACTGATAGCTCTGCTGGCTGAGGGTCGTATTGAAGCCACAGCTTGAACTAGTAAGAGCCAGATATGTCCACAGCAGTATCTGCAGAGTGTTTCCCTGGATAGGTGTAAAGCAACAGGACTGGACCGACACACTAACCGTCCATATGGAACAGAAGGAAACATGCTGCAGGACTTCCTCCAGGATAATCCAGAAGAAGTGTTTTTCCTGTCGTGAGCTGTAGTCCAGCCAAGTTCTCAGGCTTTTTTTAGGATTCATTTGCAGCATCACAGCTTCTCTTTAAATCTGGAACCTGTTGCTGAGTTTTCAGTGGTTTCGGCAGTAAAACAGGAGCAGGCCTGTTCAGGTGCACGAGGATATAAAAAGAAATGCAAAAGGTGTTGATTGAAGAACCGGATTAATTATAGGTGAGCTGTGACGATGAGCTGTTGACTCTTTTGAAAACGTGCTGAAAGATGAAGACGAAGCATCTTCCCCTCAGGACTTTGTGATAAAGGTTTGCTTTGAAATGATTGTGTGAAATCAAGGTTATGTAAGAACACCTCTTTCAAATCTGCCTTTTGATGAGCAGTAGTACAACCACACGCCTCAATTTGGGTTTGATTTAGTGCTACATGCTGTTATGCGTCTTTAAATATTGCTCACAAATAAAACACTCTTTCACCTCATTCCAACCAGCATTAAGAGATCACCTGTAATTTTTCTCCTCCTCCCTCAGCGTCTGACAAAACCCCCCATCCCAGCCTTTCTTTCGGCTGAGGGAGACTGCTGAGTGATCGATCGCTGCACTGATAGCCTTTTGATCTGCTGCTGCCTTCCCCGGCTCTGCTTTCCTTTGACGTGGAACAACCTCAGGTGATTCACTGTCGGGCTGAAAGTCTGGGATTGTTGCCGCGAGACTTTTCTTTTACATTTTGGGACTCAAACTGTAGATGTATTATACAGTTCACAGCATGATGCAGACAGAATATTATAAGAAAAATGCCTCCAAATGAGTCTCTTTGAAGAAAGACGATGACGCATCGCCATCTGCTGGCCACTATCACACTCGGCTGATGCACTTGTTTATGTTCTAGCTGCACGGCTCGGCTCAGTCTGTGTTTAAATAACTGGTTGAGGACTAATATGTGCACACACTATAAAAAATCAGCTTGTTATGTGATAGAAAACAACATTACAGCACTCTCAAAATATAATCTTGATGTGAGCCAGACTGCCAAATGGGAACCAGAACCAGGATTCATGTTCTAAATCAATCTCAAGGCCTCTCTGTGGCGCGAGGAGCCGACCGGATGACAGCGAACATTTTTCTCATCAGCACACTAGAGGGACCCAGAGTGACGTCTGGTGAAGGCCTGAGTGAAACCACACCAGGTTCTGCTGCTCCTCCTGCTTTACCTTGAACAGTTCAGTGCATTGAGAATAGAAAACGCCTCTGGCAGGGAAGAAAAAACAGAAACCGGACAATTATCTAGAGGGAATTTTATTTATTCATTTGTTCTTTTTTTTTTGCCCTGGAGCTGTTTAGATGACTGTGTAGCAAGCAAACAATGCTTCCCCATGCTGAGGATGAAGCGAGACCTGGGCCTGAAACAACAAGGTCAGTTAGTGCGGTATGAATAAAGACGAAGCTCCACAGCTGTCGCACACCCAGCCGGAGAGAGAGAGAGAATATATATATGTGAGTGTGAGAGGCAGAGAGGCAGAGAGCAGGTGTACATGTATGTGGTTTCTGTCTGTGTTTGAGTCGGAGGTTAATTGGGGGTGGTTGTCAGTCACAGGAGGAGACATGTTGAACAGCGCTCAGCAAGCTGACATCACGACTGCCTCCTGACATGGTCTGTCTGTCAGCTTACTTTACGCCCCGCCGGTGATGCTGACACTCTCCATTGTGTGTCCATTAAGTGAGGGAGGGACCCATGTGTCACCCCATTGTCTTATTCAGGGATTTGCCCCGTGAGCATGTGTTTAATTTCACATGATTGCACACGTTCGCCTGTGCCTCCGCAAATGAAGAACTTTGAGGAGATTTGTCTGTGGAAACCTTTTACACTAACGGGCTGATGTCTGATGATAAAACACTGGCTGCAGAGGAGGAGAGGCAACACCAGACAAACCGATTGTTTCTCCTGAACGATTCGACAAACAAAAGCCTCTTTTAGCTTCCCTGGAGCGCAGTATATGTTAACGGGCGACAGTATTTCAAGAAGTGTGGGTATTTTGAGTTGAGCCACCAGTCTTCACACCGAGCCGGAGTGACGCTTGAGTTATGATATATGCATGCAGGCGTCGCAGCGGCAAGACCCCCCAAGGAAGGCCGGCTTGACAGCTACAAAGAATGGATGTGCCCCTGATGACAGCATATCTCTGGAATGGGAGATGAAACAAAACAAGAGGCTATACTTGGGTGGGTATGTCTCTGCATAAGGTCACTGTAGGTGTGTGGTCCACATATTAATGTGATGGTGCCACAATAACAGACTGAAAGCACCGAAGCTCAGAAAAAAAATACAAGAAGCAAGAATGAAAGTGAAAATGTTCCTGGGAAGGGAAAATAAAACAAAAAGTGTTTGCAACCAGAAACAAGATGTTGCAAAGCAGGACTGTCTGAGGTTCATGAACTATTTCATATTTTCAGGGGAACACAAAGATTGAAGCTCGTCGGACACTGAACTCTTGCCGCTGTTACAGATTCTGGTAATCCACATTAAACCACATTTTATTTGACCACATTTGTCTAAATAAACTGGAAGCACTCAAAGAAAGTCTCCTCAGAGACAAAAGAATAAATACTTAAAAAAAAACAAGCGTGGAACTAATGTTTAGTTCACCCTGTTCAGGACTTTTGGTTCAGGTGACAGCTGTTGTTTTATCATTTTT
>NW_007577909.1:53144-65869 GCF_000690725.1 Stegastes partitus
GCTGTCTTTTAGAAGTCTGAATGTGTTTCTTGTCACATGTTGGTTTCCATTCACGTCTCTATGGTGCAATCTGCAGACTCCTGAAGCTGCAACTCTGTCATCATTTCTGTTTCACAATTTTCTTCATATAAACTGTATTTTCATTTTTTTTGTTGAATGACTTACATCTTTTTCTTTTTCTGGCACAAACAGGCTTCCATGTTCTTAATTCTACCTTCTTTTTTTTTTTTTACTTTCTAAGTACAGATCTGCTCAAGCTGTTGATGAGCCTGATTTTAAACATGAGGCTCCAGATGACTAAAGGAAACTGACAATGTGTCAGTCGCGCTCGCTCCGTCCTGTCAGCTCCGCTATCAAACAAAATGCACCCTTCCAGGAGGACTCCCCCGGAAATCTGCCCCGCGGTGTTCGATATTGCACAGCAAGTCGCTCGGTAGTTAAAAAAAATATCCCCCCGGGGCCTCAGAAATGTGTGTGCGCCTGTGTGTGGATGCATGTGCAGCCTGACAGTTTGGTTCCTGTCATTAATGTCACATCAGTGCACACAGTGTGCCTCTGCCTTCTCCAAGCTGGAATACATTAACACCTCGCTTTGTCAAGTCGTCCGGCGTCTTCGGCGGGTGGAGTGGGGGTGGGATTACACTGTACAACATTTGTTCTTCTTGTTGTGATGCTGTGCTGATGGAGTGCAGCTTCGTCCTGGTCGCGTAGACCACAAGAACAGCTCAGTGTTTTGGTTCTACGTGGTCAGGATGGATGTCTGCGAATTCAAACAAACAGCGCCTTCACAGGAGCCATAATCCACATTTTCATATTAATTAAAGTCTATTTTGATGTTTTGGATTGAAATTACACAGTAATTACTGCTTCCTCGTCTGGCACACAGATAGAGCCAATTTTGTTTCTCATCTCAAATTGCAGCAGACAAGTGATTTGTTTGTAACCAGTAGAGGAGGAACTCGATAGCCTGTACGGGTGGAGAAAGCTATTACTGCTGCACAGATCAAGTGAGGAGCATCACGTAGAATGGAGCAGAAAAGAAACATCACAGTAAAAAATCAAAGCAACTACTACAAATCGAAACATGCCTCAGCAAACACAAAAACCCTGCACGGCTGTTTGAGCAAAGCACACGCCTTTATCTTTCTTTTTCTTCAGGTTTTGTTTTATTCCGTGTGTCCTCGTGCACACAGCTGCCCCGGCTGCTGCCGTAGCGCTGCCCTTTCTTTGTTTGCCAGCGCTGAAAAGGCGGCTGTCTGCCCCAATAACATCAGCCTTTGTGGGCAGCGTGTTGAACAGTGGGAGTGCAAGTAGTCCCTGGATCCTCCGAGGAGACGCAGCCAGCAGGGTGCGAGCCGAGCGGAGCTGAAGTGCACCACTGGAAATGTTGTCTCACTGAATGTTGTGCTGGTTGTTCTTTTATAGCAACAAACACACTGCTGCAGGGTGACAAAGGTAGGAGAAGGTAGGGGTTCTACACTGGCTGTCAGGCTGAAGATCCTCTGAGTTTTTATTTCGTGTAGGTCCTTTTTACGTCAGTGAATGAGGGGAATTTACAATTCATCATCGTGCAAAACAGACCACAGCTTCTTGTAGGTTACGCTTGTTTTTGCATCAATGAAACCGAGGAAGTTGCGTTAAATGTTGTGCAAAACAGAACCGCAACTCAACTTCTTGTAAGTTACACTTCTTTTTGCATCAGTTAATGAGAGGATGTTGCAGTTTACTTGGATGGGGATACTGGTGCTGTAAGGTGGCTAGACGGTGGTTAGCACCGTCGCTGAGAAGGTCACCGGTTCACATCCCGGTGAGCGTGGAACTAATATTGTAGTTAACCCTATTCAGGACTTCTGGTTTAGGTCACAGATGTTGTTTTTTAAATATAAAAAGAGGGACATCTGTCATGGACTGCAGGTGTCTCGGTGGTTAGCACCGTTAGCGCCTCACAGCTAGAAGGTCGCCGGTTCGCGTCCCGGTGAGGACACCCGGGATCTTCCTGCGTGGAGTCTCCATGTTCTCCCCGTGCAGCGTGGGTTCTCTCCGGGTTCTCCGGCTTCCTCCCACAGTCCAGAAACATGCTGAGGTTAATTGGTGATTGTAAATTGTCCGTAGGTGTGAATGTGAGTGTGCTTGGTTGTCTGTCTCTAAGTGTAGCCCTGTGATAGACTGGTTACCTGTCCAGGTGAACCTGCCTTCACCCTGAGTCAGCTGGGATAGGCTCCGCCCCCCATGACCCTGGTGAGGATAAAGGTGTACAGAAGATGGATGGATGTTGCAGTTAAATAAAACAGGTCACAACTGAACCTGGATCTTTCACACCAGTCGTGTGTATTTCATCTGAAGGCTGATATTCTCCTCGGTACACTGTAAGCTTAATTTGTTGTCTACAAAACTCTCCCGGTGAGATCCTCAGGGGCAGGATTAATTTCAGTTTTCTGCTCCAGAGGAGGGAAGCAACACCTCCTTCTTTTTCTCTTCAGAGGATCCTCTGGTTCTGATAACTGCCTGCAGCCGAAGCCATTTAAATAAAACCCAGACCGGTGCTGACGCCGGGCGGCTCGGGGTCCGAACGTCTTCAGGGACGACGGGGAGATCAAGCAGGGATCAGTGTTCCTCTGTAATAGTCAGAAAAGGCCTGAGACGACAGAAAAGAAATGTCAGTTTGGTAAACATCTGAAGGAGGCAGGAGGAAGGAGCTGCGTCAGAGCGGACCTGCCCACGGTGTGACGGTCTCTGTGAAGCGAAACACAAGGAGAGACGCTGCTGATCTGATTCAGGCGGGTGTAGAAGAGACTGCACAACGAAACAGGGTCCAAAGAGCTGAAGTTGGAAAAAGTGCAGCGTCCTAAAGAGTCCTGTGGTTCTATTCACCGATCAATGATCAGAATGAGCAAATAGATAAATAACAGATTAAACAGACCTCAGCTCTGGGTTTTGAACACAGACGACGTAATCGCCTGTTGTGACGGAGTAACAGGATCAACGGTAAATACCCGCTAACGGTGGCGCCGCCTCCTTCACGTCTGGCTCGCTGCCGTGGGCGTGTCGACACTCACGAGCAGCTTCTGCAAACGTTGTGTGAACGTGCATCCTACGACGTCCTGCAACACGCGGCGCTTTGTTTCATCTTTAACCTGCAGTCCTGGAGGAAAAGGAAAAAACTCAAACAGCTTCTCCAGAGACATCCATCCACTTCATTTACATTCTGCTTTTAGCTCCTCCCATTTTCCATCCCACAATGCCTTGCAAAGAGAATTACTTGGTTATAAAATGAGCAGGGGCAACTCTCAGTGCATTTGAGCTGCTATTGTCTGAGGCTGGTTCTGGATCACAGATGCAAGACGAGATGAATAACAGAGTGGGGGCTGATGGGATGTTGTCTTAGATCGTAAGCAAAGGCAGTGACCATGATCAGCAGTTCATCATGAGGAGAAACATCTGCATTGAGTCTGTTTGTCTGGGTGGGACATTTCCCTACCAACCTCACGGTGGTGCTGGAGTCAGAGTCAGACCAGTAGGATTCATCCTCTGAGGACTCTGAACGTCTTCACCAGATCTCACAGAACTCCCTCCAGCAGCGGTTGAGATAATTCAGTCTGAACCGACTGACATTAGAGCAAAGCTGTTAACAAGGCTCGAAAGTGCAAGAAAAAAAAAAAAAGAAAACACATAAAGCAAACCCAGATAAAGCCGCGTAGAGAAAAGAGTCAATGCACAGCGTCCTTGGTGCATTTATTTTGTTCCTGTAACTCCCATAAAACACACACATTTCACATTTAAAAGCACATCCTCTCAATGCCTGAGCACCCTCTCTCTCTCTCCCTGCCTGTCTTTCCATCTCTTCACATTCGCGAAGCAGCCAACACGTCAGGGAGAGAGCTTGAGTGTTAATTGGAAGCGCTCCCACGGGAACTTGTAGGCGTCTTCCTTGTCCTCTGTGTTTATCAACTAATGTGATTGCCACGGCTCTCTCAGACTCATAGCCACTCCTGAATAATGAACATACTTAATATTCCTTTCAGAGTCTTGTGATCTGTTGTGCATGAATAACACTTAAGTATTCAAAAAATTAAACCCCAGCTGACACAATCGGATTTATCGTACTACAAAGGACGCGGCAGCATGTTTGCGGTGGCTGATGTGTTGCAGGGTTAAATTAAGCCAGCTTTGATACCTGCCTTGTTCTGACACTTGTCGGGTGTTAATGGTCTCAGGAAATCCCTCGGGAGCATTTTTTATATCAGACGGGCTCTTAAAGAAGCAGTCGTGACATTTTGTGTTTGTCATTGTTGAAGCCACTCCCGTGTTTGTACGTAGCGACGCAGCACAAGAGGAAGAGCTTGACATAAACAGATTAAACTAAAACATGATGTCTTTTTTAAATTAAGGAACCTTAGCAGTGCTGTTCAATGAGTTCTTTGATAGAACTGTTTTCAAATGTCTCAGGTCTTTATGCTAAGCTAAGCCAAGCTAAGCGGCCGCTGGTTGTAGCTTAAATTTATCCTATAATAAATCATTGTAAAACTTAACTCTCTTTTTAAGAAACCATAGCAGGTTATTTTTGCAAAGTATGCTTGAGCTGAACTTTAAATAGCTAACAACCAGCAGCCACTTAGCTTAGCACAAAGACAATAAAAACCATATTTTCTCTATTCTGGGTACACAATAAAAATACAGATGTGTTGATTTAGTGGCTTTTAGATGAGCCACTCAGCTACACCATTTTCACTGTTTCCAGACTGTAGCCTATGCTAAGCTAACAAGATGTTGGTTGTAGCTTGAATTTATCCTAAAAATAAGAGAGTCTTATTAAAATTAACTTTCTTGTCATAGTAAGTTTTTAAAAGAATAACATTTTGTAAAGTGAGTGAGCCAGTAGCCACTTAGCTTAGCACAAAGACAAGACAAAGGTATTGTTCTTTCCTTTTTTCTTGTTATGGCTCTTTAAAAAAAACCAAAACATGGGTTTTAAAAGGAATAATGTTTTACAGATTATGTTTGTACTAAACATTAAAGTGCATACAGCAAGCAGCCACTTAGCAAGACCGTTTCTTTCAAGCCTGTAGCCTATGCTAAGCTAACCAACTGCTAGCAATAGCTTGTTTTTTTTTTCACTGTACAGAGGTGAGCGTAGTATAAAATGTCTGATACAAATCTTGACGCTGTTCATACAAACTGGTTCCATCCGTTGTCCGTATTGTGCGTCGCCGGTTTCAGGGTCGTAGTTGTCGGACTGAACTTCTGGACTTCCTGTTGTTCACCACAGCCCCTCCTGCTGCATTAACCTAAGTGTGACTAAATTCCACTAATAACACTGCTTTCACATCCAGTGCTATGATTCCATCCATTTGACCAGGAATGTGATGCTTGCTTCAGTACGTGCTGCTCTGGTGGTTCTGTAGCTCAGTAGGTGGCGCTAACACGGTAAACATGTGGTCCTGAAGCTGCAGCCTCCTCTGATGCAGACATATGCTGCTCCCAGTTATGGCTAATAATATCCTACATGGGAAAGGTCAGGGCTGCTGCGACTGAACCCGCTGTAGGCTTTCATCAGCGTTGTTAGATTAACTCACTCTGCAAAGGACTGAGGTTCTTTTAAACCAGGCCTGCAACACCCTGGTTCTGCCACGGTGCCCACGGGCCTCATATTCTGAGGCTAAAAAGTCTTTTCATGCATGAGCTACACAAACAGCTGAAATGAGATAAAGTTCACTCCTGAAGCTGCTTTTGTCTGTTTTGTAGTCGATGCTGAACTGATCCTCATAAGAACAAAACTTGTGTTTCTATCCTTACGCCTAAAGCAGAACAAACACACTGATGACTGATTGTCATTCTGCAGCCCGTTATTTATTCAGATGATACGAATCAATAATGTTTATTGGAAATGACCGCGTCAGCTCGAACCCTGCATGACTGATATTGATTTTTCTATCACTTCACAAGTATCCCAAGAGGCATTTAGGTCACATACAATATGCAAAAACATATGGTTAGAAGTCATGCTAGGACTACAGGGACATCACTATAGTGTAGAGTTAAGCCCAAATCATTCACTGCAAAATTTAGATTTATAGTGAAATTTTATTAGATGAATAGATTTCTTCTGGTTAAAGAAGTCGACTGTGAATTGAAACCATTTCTATGTTTTCTTTGCTACATATTCAGTAAAGGTGCCGTGCTCAAATACATCAGTTAGGCCTGAAATTGTTCATTTAATCTCTTTAATTTCCTCGAGCTTTCTAATATACTGTAAAGGAACACCTGAGGAAGTAGTTCTACCATCAGCTGTTAGTCGTGGCTCAGACCAAAGAGCTCGCTGTTAGGCTTCATCACTGAGCTGCACATTGAGGCTGCTCACGAGGCAAGAAAAGACCATAAAGCCGCGTGTGTTTAAGTGTCATCAAAAAGTACAAAGAGTTTCACACTGAGAAGCCTCTAAAAGGTGTTTTAAGAAGGCCAAGGTGATCCCTGCACTGGCAAGAATGGAAAGATCCAAAGATCCACACTGAGAGTTTAATGGTAGCAACTGGACCTGATTGAGTTCCTTGAAGACGTTCCACCTTCATCCAAGAGGCTTCATCAGCTCTGACTGACTGGTTGGGAGTTCCACATACTGATATCCTGAAGGAGACATTAACACCTGAGTTTAGGTTTCAGTTGAGGGTTTGTTGCTCCTCCCCATAAATGGCTCCTTCAGGATATCAGGATGTGGAACTCCCAACTAGTCAGTCAGAGCTGATGGAGCCTCTTGGATGTCCTCAAGGAACTCAAGCAAGTCCAGTTGCTATGACTAAGAAGAACCATGACCTGGATGACTGAGAATCTTCAGACTTCCTGGTGGATCTCACCAATTCTGGCACCAACATCTCGAGCCGAACGCTGCACAATGCTGATGTCCATGGACTCCAACCATCTCAAAGATAGACACACCTGGACAAAGTGGAAAACTTTTGGTCATCTACTTCCTGAAAATGTAAGAGGAACTGTTGGAGCAGTCAACTCCAGGAACCCTGAAGTCAAGCATCATGGAGGGAATGTGAGCCTGTCAGGGTTTTGTTTGGTTTTTTAAATGAATGGGTCAGAAAACGTATCTGACACAATGAGAAAAGACAAAATAAGGACCAGATTAAGATTCTGCAGGAAAACATCAGGCGGTCTGCAGGAGGACTTGGGCAGCACTGGACCTTTTAACAAGGTCCGAAACACATAGCTGAAGACACGGTTAGAAGGACATTTTGGAGAAACTAGACCTGAACCGAAGATCTGAGCGATGGCAAGAAAAATATTCAACCTCGAAGACTTTGACGTTGTCTGAGAAGATCGGTGGTCCTCAAACATCAGAGGAGCTACACGGAAAGCTGGTCAGCACTTCTAAGGACAGTTTGATTAAAAACAGCTTTGATTGAAGAAGAAATCCAATGATTACAAAACTGACATGGATCTGAGTAATTATCGGCTCACCTGTAATTACAGGTGAAGGGAAGACGTGTCGATGAAATAATGGCTCTGATTGGTTAATGATGCTGCTCTCATTGTGATAGATTTCCTGTTAAAGAGCTCCATAAAGACAGACGATATAATTATTAAACTAAAAGCCGGTGCAGTTGATTTCCACAAAGACTCACTCAACAAGCGTTTGATTAGTGCGACGGGCTCAGCAGACAGCCAGACCATCATCATACAGGATGTGGAGACGGGATTACTCACGACAGGATGCTGTTTGCAGCCTGATTAAAATGTGAGCTGGCAGATAGGGAGACTGTTGTGAACGACGGCTCCTGCTTTTGTGAAATCAATTATTATCCCTCTAAAAAACACCATAGCAACAGATTGCTTTAAAAAGAAGAAGAAGAAGAAGAGAAGAATGCAAACACACAACCCAGAGAGAACGCTCAGCTCTGCATCTGTTTGCCGGATGTGTGGTCATTTATCTTTCATATGACAACATCACAAACGCTCTCGGTGCCTTTTTACAGCCCGTTCAGTTATATTTGGTTTTATCTGATTTGTTCTTTAACGAGTTTCTGAACACAAATGACGTGCACCCATTCATCTTTTTGTTGTGATGTTTGTAAGAGAGAATCAGCAGTATTTGCTCTTTCACTGTGTTAAACATACATTCATCGTGTGTTGCATCTGCTGGTCCGTTCATTCACTTTGCTGCAGAGTGAAACATCTCAGCCACTCACATGAACTGTGGTGAGAATGTTCCTCATGTCAGAAAACAATTTGCAAATATTTCTGTGACTCTTTAATCTTCTGTTAAGTCCCAGCGTGACCAAAGCCGGCTAACGACAGCTACCGGTAGCTGACTGACAGTCCTATCTGCTGCTCCAGCTCTGTCGTCGGCGACCTTTTCACTGAGCGACTCAAACTCTGTCTTGTCTGAGACTTTCAACACAAGAGAACAGATCCCAGGAGCTTCGCTTAAAGAGCAACTTGGAGAAATTCTCGTCTCATCCACGAGGTTTCCTCAGTCTGAGAGCAGAGTTTACGTCCCGACTCTCTTGTGCAACAAAAACACGTATAAAGAAAGTTTTAAATTCCAGTTTAGTGTCGATGCTTCATGATTCAAACCAACCCCCTAAAGTCTGAGCTTTAAACTGATGTGATGCATTTACATATAAACAAGTTCTGCAGATTCACTAATTATCAAGAATCCCTGATTACAGGAGAAGAAAATGTAATCTGGTCACATTGGTTTCCTTCAAATGAGTTGTAGCTTCTAGGAGATGTGGCTGCACAACTCAAAGACCTTTAAATAGTTAATGTGGGGCTGCAGGTGTCTCAGTGGTTAGCACCGTGGCCTCACAGCTAGAAGGTCGCCGGTTGGCGTCCCGGTGAGGACACCCGGGATCTTCCTGCGTGGAGTCTCCATGTTCTCCCCGTGCAGCGTGGGTTCTCTCCGGGTTCTCCGGCTTCCTCCCACAGTCCAGAAACATGTTGAGGTTAATTGGTGATTGTAAATTGTCCATAGGTGTGAATGTGAGTGTGCTTGGTTGTCTGTCTCTAAGTGTAGCCCTGTGATAGACTGGTTACCTGTCCAGGTGAACCTGCCTTCACCCTGAGTCAGCTGGGATAGACTCCAGCCCCCCATGACCCTAGTGAGGATGAAAGTGTAGAGATGATGGATGGATGGATGGATAACTCCGTCTTCACAAACCTTCATAAACACACTTTTCCACCGTCTATCTGAGACGACATCAATCAAACTTCAGTTTTCTCTTTTTTTCTACTGACTCAGCTTCAGATTGACTGATTTTATCTCAAGCAAAAAGCAAGAAGAAAAGTTTTCTGAAAATCTACAAAAATGGAGTGATCTGTTTTCTTCATATGTGGGTATTCTTGGTCCTCAGAAGGTGGATTCTAACATATCTGTAGTTGTTCCATGGACACCATATCGGATCTTTTAGACCAAAGCCTATGTTTGTACAAAATAAGCACCAATTCTCTCAGATTTCTTGTGCATATATCTTATAAGAAACATCGACATGCACTGAGCAGATTGTCAAACATGTCCTGAACACCTTGGTGCCCCCCAGAGGATGAACCTTTTCTTTTCTGTGTTCTGCCGATGCCACCCTCAGTAAAACTCTGCATTAAACACCAGATGGCCGTTCACAAAGAATGTTTATTCTCCTGAGGAGATTAACTCTTTTAATTTTAACCATCCAAGAGTCTCCGGCACCAAGATAAGCTTTTAATTCTAAGCCCTCAACGCAGTTAAGGCCCGTAGAACCACTAAATCACATTCGTGCTTGTTTTTCCAGCACTTTCCTACATTTTTGCATTTTCAGGCTTGTTTTCAAACTGCCTCACTTTATTTCTTGGTTGATTTCAGCTTCAAGGTAAAACAACTTAGAAAACAAAAGAGAGACAAACTGGGAAAAAAAGTGATGTATTCAAACCTGCTTCGCATTCACTCCCAACTCCCCCGAGTTTATCTCTGCTCAGCACTAAGCCTGATTGGTTTGGGCCTTTGTGTGTTCTGTGCATGTACAGAAGCCACTGTGGCCATTTTTTTAGGACTCTGAGAAAGGTTTCCGTCTTGTTGTGCTTCCTTGATGTGGCGTCCCTGAAGGTTTGTGGAAAAAAACAACTCTCTGGGAATCAATAAAATTTAAACAGGAGCCCCGTCAGCGGGAACAGACGTAGCGCGCATACACTCATTTCCACCCACACGCCAGAAAGCAAATAAACACCTAAATGATCGCATCCTTCAGAGATGATAAGACTCCTCGCATTGGATCTCATTAACGTGACGAGGGAACTTTTGAAGGTTTTTTTTAAAAAGATGAAAGCATTGTGCCTCTGATATTTAATGAAAATAAAAGGCATATACAGTCAGCTTTCTAGAACCGGAACCAGATGGCTGTTTGGACAGTAATGACACCTCAGAAGATGGGGTGGAAAACAAATCCTTGCTCATGCATTTATAGCCTCACATTGAGGCTTCGCATGATTTCTAATGATGATAGTCAAAAACTGTTGGCTTTAATAATGTAATATCAGCCCGTCTGCCTCCGGCTCCCAGAGCTCATACATCAAAGCGCCGCGGACGCCTCCGATGATGCCACAGACGTAGCGCTCTTACGCATTAACACATGAACAAACACGCAGTTGGCAAAGCAAAAACTGAGATTTTTCCTGATGATGCCTGAGGTGACGGCGACACCTCGCACTCAGCGTATCCGAACTGACACTGATCGCAGATGAAACGGGTAATATGCTGATTTCGCTGCGAGAACAGGTGCCGCCGGGTGACACGTCGTTAATCAATCAAAACTTAACAATGATCTCCAGACTCCGGTGGTCGTGACCTTTGACCTCGTCCGTGAACGTGTGATTAGGGAAGATTGATGAGGTCTGAACCCGCGTTAACCCAGAACCGGGTTAAACCAACGAGCCGGAGCGGAAATAATGTATTTGCTCACACGATGAAGGAGTCATGAGCAAGCTGCGTCTCTTATTAAACACATCTTTAAACAAACCGACCTACCGACTCCATCCAAAGCCCATCGCAGCTCCTTCCACCCCCTGCTTGATGTGTTCCTTCATTATCATGAACATGGGCACCGGCATCTGATTCTGAGTCGAGCCCAGATACAGCAGCCTGCTTCCTTAAATCTCCAGCCCCAGCTATTGGACTATTTACTCCCAAAAGAGTCGCCAGAAACTCCGGCGCCTGGCTGTTCTTTATCCTCCCTTAAACCTGCATTAGCTGATTTTTTTTTTGCCAGCTGGGGCCAAAGGAACAAGATGTAAACAGCACAAAACGGACGTAGAGCGTCATCACCGTGTAAGGGTTAAATATGCATCGAGCATCAGCACGGAGCAGCTAATGTCATCCTTTTATCCATCTGGTGAAAGTCCAGTGTTCCCTCTGCGAGCTCACTGAGCTCACTGTTGGTGCAGGTAGACTGAAAAATAAAAATATAAAAAAGCTGCCTACTGCTGAGTGAACCGGAGCAGAAAAAACTCTGATTGAAGCAGGTAGAAAATGAAAGATTTTCAAGAAAAATAAACAAGTCGGGGAGGAGTGCTCTCGGAGGAGAACTTTTTTTCAATTATTATTTCACTCTGAGATTTTTGGATAAATTTCTGCGTGAGCGAATGAAAAGCTGCGACGCTGTGAAAATGCACGGAATGGAGAAGTAGAAAGTCACTCTGCTGAGTTATTTCACCAGTAATTATGCAAATCTTTGTGCGGCGCTTAATGACAGGACACATGGTACGCAGCTTCCTGAGCAGAGAACAAGCAGTCTAGTGACACTGAATATTAACACAACCTGAGCACAACGTGTTCATCCGCCGCTTTTCAAACATCACAGCCACTGTGGATTACTTCATTTGTGCCGCCTCACAGTCTCTGCAGAGTTACATACACAAATGTACACACACACACACACACACACTAACACACATACAAACAAAACACTGTAAGCCAGGTGACCTTGTGCAGTTGTGGCACAGCAGAGTCTCCATGGTGATGCACCTGAAATGCTAACAAAGGTACGGTGCAGCTTTTATAGGCTCCACAGTCAGAAAAAAAAAAAAAAAAAAAAGAGATGGATATTTGTGCATAAGCAAATGAATCTGCAGGTCGTCGATGTTTATACTTAAGAATTTGATAAGAAATGAAAAGACGCAGCAACGGAGACATTAGAGCGTTTAAAGTAGAAATATTCGCTCCATTTAAACGGCATTTTTAAACATCTCAAAGGTGAAAAGCTGATAAAAGTTAGAAGCACATCCAGGACTAGTTTCTTTACTTTGCCACTGACTCTGTAACATAGTGCTGCCTCAGTGTGAGAATTCGCAGATGATTCGAAGTTCAGTCCACATACGTGTGAGCCTGAAGTCAAATAGGCCACAAGCTGTGAGGTGATAGAAAGTGGGGCGGTGATCGGCGCAAAGTGAAGGAATCATCTGCGTTCGCCAAGTTCAGCATGATGGCTGGTGGCCGGCTGCCAGCAGGCTTGTTTATGCTCCGCAGCCATCAATCTATTTTCCAGCCCAGATGGCTGCGATAGCATTAGGACGGGGAGAGAGACGAGCTCTACCTGACAAGTATTAGAATCAAATCTGTCCTTATGTGCCATCGCTCTCCATCATTTCTTGCTTTACTGACACTTTACTGATGAGCGCAGATATCAAGCTTCGGTCAGGATCAGTCCAAATGGTACCCTGTCATTGTAGATTACTGTTTTAAATGTTTTGGGTGG
>NW_007577909.1:67917-71743 GCF_000690725.1 Stegastes partitus
GGATTGTTAAGGGTCGATTATCGAGTCACGACTGGACTCACAAAATGTGAATAAGGAGCTGCTTGTTGATCTCCTGCAGGTGGTTGTTCTCCAACACGCTCCAGAGCTGCTGCAGAGCTCCGTCTATGATACGAGGACCTTAAACACAGCTGCTTGATTTTAGAAATGTCACAGCGGTTAAAAAAGATGCCATTTGACAAACCAGCAGAAACACTGCCCGCGACTCTTGTTCATCTTTAACCCCAACCTTTTACTAAGAAGCTCCCTCATACGGTGTGAGATGTTGCCTCAGAGACCCTCAGACTCTTGGGGCTTTCTGCCACAGGACTCTGCTTAAATGAAATATTTATACGCTACTGAACCAGAATCATCAGAATCTAAATATATCTGTTGGTCGTTTAATCGTGAAAGTGGAGGGATATAAATAGAGAGTTAAATGTGAAGCGGAGACGCTCTTATCAGCATCAGATGGAGTTTTCTTTTTCGCTCTCATCAGACCGTTTAGTTTTCTTCTTGAGGCTAATGATTTCACTTCAGATCCGCGTCTGACCAACCATCAGAGCTGCTCCGTGTGTAATTGATGGCGAAACACTCGCTAATATCCATTAACCGACCAGCTGCTCGTTACTGCTGACCGCGAGTGCTTTCAGAACGACGGCGTGGCGGCTCAGACCTGAACTCGACCCTTTTTTACAGCAAAAATGCAAACGGACGCAGCAGTGCATGTTTGGTCCTTATACCAAGATTTTGTAGCATTTAGATTAAATATAAGTCTGGGGGGTGGAAATGTATTACGTGACCAACAAATGCAAGAGTGTTCAAAGCGAGAGTGTTCTTTAGTGTCGGTTTGCTGGAGTCTCCTCATCCTGATGCACAAAGTGTCTCTGCGATGGAAGAGCTCTTCTTGGAACCGGCAGTACAGTGGAATTGCTGGCTGGATGCGTTGCCAGGAACAGGTGAATAAACGTGATGGAGTGAGCGGGATGAGAGCAGATAACCACGATGATGGATATGAAATGCTTTCAGGCTCACATCAGGATTCCTTACATGCGCTCAACAAGGGGCCGAAAGTCACCGCATGCATTTACTGGAGTGGTTTATCTGTGTTTGATTTGTTGTCTTCTCAAAATCCGTCTGCGTTTTACATCACTGAGAACGTAAGGCAGGTATACAGCAGCTAAATATTTAACACAGGAAGGATTTGAAACAGTCTGCATTAATGTTTGACTTCAGCGTTGGACCACCTGCTCGTGTTGTTCAGCAGGTAGAGAAACAAGTGCAACAGTTTGCTTTGAACTTAAAGCTGAACATCACGTTGTGTTCATAAGCCCCTCTCGGCCACAGGATTAGTCAGTGCAGCCACGTTTAAGCACTTTCTTTCCTCCCCATCAGTGCTGTTAAAGCGCCTGGCGTAGGCTTTGAACAGCCAGACATCTTCAGTGTCTGTGCTGGAAGTGAGGACGGTACTAAAAATAAAATAAAATAAATCGATTTCACCACTCCTCTACTTCCTGACAGGACTGAACCATGTGATTACAGGTAAAGTGACTGTTGGTGTCATGGCAGTCAAGCCCATTTGGGGTTGTTTTTTTCCGTTTTTTGTCAGCCTGTGAAGCTGTGCAGCTGGGTGAAGGGAAGATGACTGATCCTCTGGCGGTGAATCAGGCAGCGGCTTGATTCCAGATGATGCTCTTTTGCAGGGCTGGCGTTCCAGCAGCATCCTGTGAGTGCATCTTCAGCCCAGGAAGGTGATGCAGACACTCACAGAGATCTCCAGTGAGGCCGCAGGGCTGCTACGCTAGGTACTTTTATTTCTTACTTTATTTAAAGCGGTGACAGATATCGCTGGCTGCTGAGCTGAGCTGTGATTCGAGGCTTTGTGCTGCTGCCTGAGTAATTCATCTGCGCCTGTGGCATTCGCTCGCATGGTGTTTGGGCAAGTGAACATTCACTGAACCACCTGCTAAGTCTTTGTGATTACCACTGTGTTCTGCTGTGATAAAAAAGGTCTTTACATGACTAAATGGTGCATGAAGGAGATTCTACCCACTGACCATTATGCTGTTTGTCTGTTAGGCTGATCCACCTGCTCGGCAGCAGAAAACGCCGCAACTGATGCTCAAAGCGTTCAAGAGGAATTTAATGACAGTATTATTCAACCACTGATTCTGTTTCTTTGCTTAAAACGTGCATCGTCTGTCTGTTTGTACTCTTTTAATCGACTTCTATCCAAGAAGAAGACGACAGTCATTCATAGAAGATGTTAAGGTACAAGAACTCTGATGCAGGAGGGAAACCTGAGTGTGAACTTGTCCTCGTTCGTCCCTCTGATGTGGCTTCCTGGCTTTGTACAATTAAAAGTGGAACAACAAACACGTTTGATTTGTGCCTAATGAAGCCGGTCGGTACATGTAATTGCCTGATGAAGTGACTAACGAGGACGCGCGTGACTGAGATTCAGAAAACATGTAAAAGGCTCCTCCAGTCAGTTTAGTAAACATTATATCTTCTGTTAGTGATTTGACGTAAATTCGCTTTCATGCCGCCGGTGCCGCCTCGGCTCCTGGTGTGAAGTGTCTCCAGCTGGGGAGCAGCAGAGTATAGAAGAGGCAGATTAGGAAACAGTTAAGAGTCGTCAGCAGCGTCCAGCCTCCCTCCTTCCTCTATTTATGCATCTCATCCTCCTCACCCACTCTCCCTCCCTCCCTCCTGGCCTCCCCTCACTCTCCCGTCTTCCAGCCGCTCGAAACAAACCCATCAGAGGCAGACATGCTGCTTTTACTCTGGTCTGCTAACACGCTGCGAGCAGCTTCAATCCCCAAACGCTCTCTGATTTCAAGTAACTTGTCCCGAAGAATGATCTGGTGGAAGGAATGCACTCTATGCCATTACCGTGTTTTCAAATGCACATGAATCTATTGTGAAAGGCTTTCGCTTCGGCGCGGACTCGGAGTAATCATTCCATAATGCAGGCGGCCTCTCGGATAACAATTGGCTGTAAATGGAGAAGGATCAATATTGAATGGGATGCATTATGGGGCTTTCATGTGGAATCCTGCTGAAATCAATCACTGTAAATCACTTGCAATGTTCGTCCTCAAAGCCAGATGGACGTGAAACAATAGCAGCAGCCTCCCGATGCAGAGGATTTACAAAAATTGAGCTCCTACAAATTGCTGTTATAGTCGTTTGGAGGCCTTTTGTCATCACAGACAGCTTTGTCTTTGAAATCTCTCGCTCCGTCACTGGAATAATGATGATAATTATGATGATTGATGTGGACGGCAACGCTGTGGCCTCTGCTTCGGGAGATGATGGGAGCCAAAACTCCCATTAAAACTTTATCTGATGAAAAGGGAAACACCCACGAGCAGGAGAGTGGAAGTCGCTTCATATATATTTATGTGAATCAATAAGAGAATCAGCAGTCATTACTGAGATGTTTCACTTATGCTGTCTGCAGAAAAGAACACATTGGGTATACTGTCCTTCCACAAGTGATCAATGGCTGCTTGAATCTGCTTCAAACTCGGCATAACAAGTGTTCAGTAATTAGTTGGATGACTCCTCAGCCTCATCTGTTCTGCCAAAACTGGAGGCACTGGCATCACGCGTAGTGTCTTTCATTGTTTTCCCATGATGCTGAATCGCCAAATGTCATGTATTTTCCACAACAAGATACATGTAATTTGGGAGAAAGCTCTGCTGGGAGTGCATCGTGGAAATAATGGCGCAGCTGCGCAGGACAGGAAAAGCACGTTAATAGTGTTGCATGTGACCCCAACTGCAGCAAATAAATAGATAAACAGTGGATGATATTCAGAAC
>NW_007577909.1:72243-138086 GCF_000690725.1 Stegastes partitus
TCATCAGTATTAGCAGTACACACCGTGTTTGTGTCGTAGTTGTCAAGCTGCTGACACACCTCTGGGTAGCTGAAGGACATGGACCTGAATAAATGAGAGCAGAAACACAGTGAATACAGACACAGGTCACTTCATGGTACAAATTAGCATCCAGTCAGGCTCTGGGGAACGTATGAAAATGCTGTTTATTCTGATTTTGCATCAAGATGACAAGAGGACAAGATCTAAGTGACTTTGAAAGAGGTTTCATTATTAGAGAAGCCTCGGGCACAAACACTGCTCCACTGGTTGGAGTTTCAATAACAGCTAAAGTCATCGATGCTCTGACTCTGACTCACCTGGATGCCAGGTGACTCCAGCTGCTGTGTGTTCAGACAGATGATCCATGTGGAACATCCTGGTATCGTTCCTGACTGCAGCTCATCCTACATGAGAATGAAGACGGTACAGAACCAAACACAACCTGCAAACTTTAGATAAGCGACGTCTTATCGACCTCAGCAGTAACACTATGCATGTAAATCCGCTCTGATCAAGCAGGACCTCGAGGTGTCACACAAAAACCAACGTTTTCTACTATCGCTGCAATCGTCTGGGCAAATATTAGCTGAGGAAATCTCCTAAAACACACCGATGCTCCTCCAGTGTTTAGGATCCAGATCGTACTCTCATAAAGCAGAACATTTGAAACGAGGAGATCCGCTCTGAGAGGAGACGGTTTGATCCTCGTGGCTTCACCCAACATCTCCAGACTCGGCTGTTGCAGTCACGTTGGTAATTGAAATTGTTGCGGACTGCTCGCAGACTACTTAAGCATATAGGGAATCCAGATGTTTTGGATTGTTGAGTGTTTCTGTCTTTGTGAAGCGCTATGAGATGACTTGTTGTTGTAAATATGTGCTATACAAATAAAATTAAATTGAAATAACACATTGTTGGTTTAACTGTTTCACCTGCTGCTAACTTCCTCACTTGACCAGGAGGTGGTTTTCTTTGGTGTAAATAAACAAGATAAACATACTGATGTTTTTTTTAGTAGGGATATATCGACGACCTCATCAGTATCGGCCGATATCAGTGTTATTTCTGATATATCTGTATCAGTCCGATGAACAAGTTTAAGCTGATGATTGTCTAACATCAGCGCCTTCGTCTCTACATTTGACATCGCTGCTGTTTCACAGATGTTTTTACTTAAATGGTTAAATGTGTTAAAATTAGGGGCAAACAAAAATTGAATATCGACATCGGGGATATCGGTTATCGGCGATATCAGAAATCTTAATATCGGTATCGGACAGAAATGTTAATATCCTGCATCACTATTTTTTATTATGTTCTTCTGTAACCGTGTGCTGCAACAGACTGACGTATTTTTCTCTGTTTCACTATCATTTCCCCTCTCTTTACATTCTCTCTCTCGATATAGTGACAGTTATTGTTGCTGCTCTGCTTGTCAGGATGAAACTAATAAAAAGCTGGTGGTTAGAGCTGCTCGGCTGTGTTTTCCTGTTTCGTTCTGCCACATGTACAGAAGCTGTGGTTGTCCTCTGGTTTAGCTGCTCGCTTTCCTTTGCATGTGATTCTGTCTCGATAACGTCGGCTTGTGGTCGTCGCCGTCCTTTGTGGCGACTTGTTTTCTCTGTTTCTATATTTCGCTGCTCTACCATCTTGCCAACTGATTGCATTTGAAAATTAGTCACCTGGCTAATACTGGCTCATGTACAGAGATGTTGATGAATGTGTGATGTCCATATGAATAAATAAAGGACAGGAGAAGAAAAAAACACGACTTCTGCATTTAGATCTGTTGGAACGACATCAGCAGAAAGATTGGAAACTGTGCTCGACTGCGTATATTTGATGATGCTTGTGCATCAGTGAGAGAAAGGAAAGAAAAAACAGAAGAGCAGCTCTTCCTCAGGTGCGTGAGGATGTCAGTGCAGGACGTGATCAGACTGCCGGCGAGAACACGCTGTCAGAAATTAGGGAGGAATATTACGGGAGAGTCGCGGTGCATAAAGCCTCATTACAGAGATGAGCGCACATGTGCCCGTTCAGTGGTGCAGAAACCGGAGACACTGCTGCACAGATGGATAAAGAGTGAGATTGTCAGATGAGGCCTCCTCGTCACATCCTCCACAAGTGAGAAAACGCGTTTGTAAAAGAGAGCGTTTGTGTCTGAATGCAGTCACACCGCGGGGGGCATTCTGATGGCGTGCTTTGCACCTACTTGCCCCCTGAGAAGAAAAGGTCAAATCATTACAGCGTTTTTCTAAATGATCACGTCGTGCTTTGGTGAAACACTGGTGGTCTCTTCCAGGATCCCGACTCCCCCATCTCCAGGGCACAGGGGGTCCCAGACTGCAGAATGAAGTGAGTCACATGTTGTACCAGATCCCCCAGTGAAGCACCTACTGGACGCGTCAGACGGAGCTCTGCAGCATCATCAAACCACCAAATGGGAGAATTTCTGTTGGAAGGCGAGTGTTTCTCCCTCCAGGAGAGGTCCAGAGACTCAGAGAATCGATGCCAATCTGCACCGAAGCTGCTCGAGCTTTTCTAACAGTGACAAATTCAGAGTCAATCCAAAGCCGTGGATTTAAAAGAGAGCGACCAGATAGCGTGACCAGCAGCACACAGACAGTCCTGTCAGCAGTGAAAGTCCTCCTTAAAGCTACATGAAGCCACAGGTGACCAGAGAAGGACGACAGCGACGTGTTGGCGTGCTGGACGCTGGCACGCCAGCCAGGTGCTGGAATGTCCACCAACATTTTCTAAGAAACTGCTTCAGACAGCTGAGGATGGACACGTCCGACAGCGAGCTCCTGTCTCACAGAATTTCCTCCAACTTCACCTTCAGGAAGAACAACTTTCAGCCGGCAGCGTCTATCTGACCACTACAGAGGGTTCTTGGTAACTCCATGATGTCTGTGCTGCATAGAAGTTCATAAAACACGACATGCTGCATTTATATTCTTCTTCTGCTTTATATCGAAACCCTGAAGTGTCTGAAAAAGGTTTTGCTGTGATATCTGTGTAATACTGAATTTCTTTTCACCGCCAACATTTAAATAATACCTGCTGTCTGTGATTTAGCTCGATATCAAATAACAGAATAAAAAATGATTTACCACTTTTCAGTCCGTAAATATCTGTAAAGATGTATTTTATGGATTATATCTAATTTTTCTTTCAAATAACAGGAAATATCTGTAAATAATCTTTTTGCTGATTGAAATACAGAAAACGTGTGATTTAAGGTCAAATAATGTAAATTACTATTTATACAGATTTAGAGTTTGATGGGGAAGTTTTGGTCTGATTACGGTTAACATGTAAATTAGTGCTTTACTAGTTTTCATCTGTAATTTAACAAACTAAAGGGGAATCTGAAAAATCTGAAGAAATTTAAATACAGTAAAAAATAGTGTCAGTTACAGTCAAACCTTGTGAATGAGTAACCTACATGATGTAGAGATTATTTACAGTTTTTGGCCTGTTTTTTATGGTTAACATAAAAATTGATTTTTCTTCAGTAATTTTACGAGAAATTATCAGTAATTTACGCTAAAAAATAATAAAAATAATTTGAATATAGGAGAAAACAGTGTAATTTTATGATTAAATGTTGTAAATGAACATTTTGCTGATTTCAAAATACCGATTATTTTTATTTAATCATCTTTAAGTCCTTATTGTACCACTTTTACTTTCAAATAAGAGTAAAAAATGTCTGTAAAATAAGACATTTTTAAAATATGCAATAAAAATAGTGTAATTTACAGTTCAGCTGATGATATTTGTCTAAAATAAAACCACGTCGTTTAAATATTTAAAAAAGTCTTATTTTTTTGCAGGGTAAATTGAACCATTTTGTCCTTTGATAACTGTTCATGAGCACAAAATGAACTAATCTCGTCATTTAGAGGCTCCAGTTGGTTTCTTTTTTTAATGCTTCAAAACACTGAATTTTAATATTGTCATTATTAATATTTCTTTACTCACACACTGGAGGGCTTGATTAAAAACGAGGAGCTCCACTAATAACAGCTGAGCTTTTCTTTTCTCATATATTTATTTATTTGCTGTCCTGTGTGTGTGTGCAGCCTGCAGCAGCTGCTTTGTTCCTCATAAATAGGTGTGTGCGGATGATGCTCACGAACGCGCTCCGTCCAACACCTCAGACCACGTGACCAGCAGCAGGCGCACAAAGCGGAGCCTTAAAACCGCCCGCTGCCTCCGACTCACACACACTCTCACACACACTCACCGCCGGCTGCTGCTGCTGCTCCTCCACCGTATCCGACACCGGCGGTATCCGGGAGTCAGCGCCGCCTCGGTCCTCCGCTCAGTCACCAAAAACAACAACAGTTCTCACTCGCTTCCTGTTTTTTTTAATTGTTGTTGTTGTTGTTGTTTATTTCCTGGAGTTACTGCAACTGTTCCTGAAGAGTGAAGACAAGAAAAAAAACAGACTCCGAGTTGAATCTTTTTATTTTTTTTCCCGTCATGGATCGGTGCAGGAGGAAACCAAGGTATGTACTTTGTCCTTTCTTTAAAATAAATAAATAAATGTTAATTATTATTATTAATTAGTCCTATCTAGTGCCAGTATTCTGACTCCTATTAATGATGTTCCTCCTCCTCTACAAACGTCTTGTTCCAAACTTGACTCTTAATAATTAACGCCATCATCACTGACATCAGGACGCTTCATTGGACAGATTTGTTCACTCTGTGTCTCCCTGGATACCTAATTAATCCAGTGATTAGTGCAAAAAAAAAGCTTAATGCCTAATGACCTTCTTTAATTAATAAGCGAGCCCTGGCTGTCCTACATACTTAATGATTTCCCCGGAGGGCGTACAGGTTTGTCATCAACTGTTCAGTTTCCCACTATTGTCTGGGATGCATCTGTTCTGGAGTCAGCTGGCTGATGCACACATTCCCCCAATATCTCCCGGCAACAAATGCATCTTCTGCTCTATTAATCATTCATAAATATTGAGATTGTTTCATGTCATATGTGGACATTTTTCTCAGCTGTCACAGGAACACAGTGTACCTTCTCAGCTCATCTACTTCGTTCCTCATGGTGCTTTCTTTCCTCTGTAGGTGTCCTTTTACATGCGTGTAACGCCGTCGCGCCTCACCCCTCTCCACTGAGCATCTCTGCAGCCATGAAGCTGGCTTTGCACAGGATAGCAGGCACCACCGTCAGCACCTTGACAACAGGTGTCCAGTACCTCGGCTCCAACGACGCCATCTACGACGACCCCGCCGCCGCCTCCAGCCTGAACAAGAATGGGTTCCACTTTGAGAAGCCCCACTCTGCCTCCATCAGCAGCTCCTTCCCTGGAAACAAGGAGATCATCTACAGCGCCCTCGCTCCCGTTTTCCCCACCAACGTGTCCGACTTCCTGCCGGGTAACGTCACGTCTGTGGCCAGCGGAGGGGCGGCGCAGTGCGGGGAGAACTTTGAGGACAACATGGAGTGTTTTATGATCCTCACGCCTGGTCAGCAGCTCGCCATCGCCATCTTGGCGCTCACGTTGGGTACGTTTACGGTGCTGGAGAACCTCATGGTGCTGTGTGTGATCCTGCACTCCCAGACACTCCGATCGCGGCCTTCCTACCACTTCATCGGCAGCCTGGCGGTGGCTGATCTCATAGGAAGCATCATTTTCGTGTACAGCTTCCTGGACTTTCACGTCCTCCACAGAAAGGACACGCCCAACGTTTTCCTCTTCAAGCTGGCCGGGGTCATCGCCTCCTTCACCGCCTCCGTGGGCAGCTTGTTCCTCACCGCCATCGACCGCTACATCTCCATCCACAGGCCTCTGGCGTACAAGCGCATCGTCACCAAGAACAAAGCCGTGGTGGCCTTCTGTATGATGTGGACCATCTCCATCGTCATCTCGCTGCTGCCGCTGCTCGGCTGGAACTGCAAGCGCCTCGGCACCGTCTGCTCTGACATTTTCCCTCTGATTGACCAGAAGTACCTGATGTTCTGGATCGGGATGACCAGCATCTTGGTCCTGTTCATCATCTATGCCTACATCTTCATCCTGTGGAAGTCCCACCACCACGCCGTCCGCATGCTGAGCCGCAGCTCCCAGAGGAGCGTCATCGTCTACACCGCCGAGGGGACTAAAGTGCAGACGGTGAGGCCCGAGCAGGCCCGGATGGACCTCCGTCTGGCCAAAACCCTGGTCCTGATCCTGGTGGCCCTCATCATCTGCTGGGGCCCGCTCCTCACCATCATGGTGTACGACCTCTTCGGGAAGGTGAACGACTTCATCAAAACTATCTTTGCCTTTTGCAGCATTCTCTGCCTGCTCAACTCCACCGTCAACCCTGTGATCTACGCCATGAGGAGCAAGGACCTGCGCCGGGCCTTCCTCAACATCTGCCACGTGTGCCGGGCAGCGACGCAGCCCCTGGACAACAGCGCCGAGAGCGACTGGAACAGCAGGAGCGTGAGAGCCACAGCGGGCAGGGCGGGGAAGGACGGCGGCGGCGCGAGCACAAAGACTCGGATAAAAGTGGCCCAGGTTACCGTTTCTGGAGGGACTGAGAGTTCTAACGCAGACCCGGTCTAGAAGACGGGCAGCCCGGCTCTGGTTCAACTGTGAAGTCAGTTAGTGTAGAATAGCTCCCATCCTTTAGTCCGCTGCTCTGTGACTGTGAAACGTGCCAAAAAATGACTTAGGTCAAGTTTCTGTTGGTTTTTTATGCTGAAATCCGTGATATGAAACCGTTGTGCTCTCTGTGTGGTGGAGGCTCTAGAGCTGCTTTATTCTGTTACTGAGGAGCGGGTTGCCTGGTTGCACAACACTGACTGGCAACGAGAATCTAAATTAAAAGAATGCTGTTGAATCTCTACGAACCAGGGCTTTTTCTCTCTCTCTCTCTCTACAACAACCGTTAGGAAGACGATGTTAGGCTTTGTCATCTTTGCTGTCGTGTGAATGTGCAGATTTCAGCTTTAAGGTCCAAAAACCGGCTTCTTCCTTTCGTCTCTTCTGTTTTTTTAACATCACCTCATTCAGCAATATCGTGATACAAGGTGGTGAAACTGTGTCTACCTTCATGCAACGTGTCCGTTCTACAGGAGAGAACGCTGCTCGTGAGTAAACCGGCATCTCATTAGTGATTCCTAAATGACTGTTGATGACTCTGTGAGACCATGATATTGTGACGTTTGGCAGTCGTTTTATAAAAATCCCGCCCTTTGCTTTTATTTATTTATTTATTTTGTCCTACTTTGAGACGACACGACCGGCTCTCTGATCAAACTTTTCGTCCTGTGGTGATTTGGGAACGTTACGTAGCTGCTTTCGACAGGTGTGCATATAAAACAGTGACAGCGTTGCGTGCAAAAGCTATACCGCCATTTTCCTGTGAAGCATCCATCGTGCCATTTTGTCCGATGAAAGTGTGTATACGCGAAAAAAATATGTGAAATCTGTCTATTTTTATCATATAATTTTGTCAACATATCTGGTATCTTTTTTCAATAAAAGGATGAAACCAGCCTCTACGGGGTGTGTGTGCTTGTTTTTGGGGGGATGTGTGTTTACTGCTGATATTTAAGCTTGTGATCCATAAACACGTCTGACTCCTCGTTACAGACTCTAGTCTCCAGCAGTGAGACGCACACAAGTACAGTCTCAAGTTACTTTACTTGGACATTTCCATTTTCTCCACCTTTATGCTCCTATTTCACAGCTCAGGGCCAAATATTACACATTTTACTTCCCTGCTTTCATTCTTCTAACTGTAGTTCTTGGCTACTTTGCACATTTGCTTTAATAATCCTAAATATAATCAACACATAAATCCCAATGTGATGCTATAAATCAAGATAACACTTTGTTGATCCCTGAGGGGAAACTGTCCAACAGATGAACTCCATAAAACAGCAAAGAAATGTGATAAACACATGAATTCTTTATTAATTATAATCTGACAGCATCCAGTAAATCAGGGCAGTAAGAAGCATCGCTCTGTCGAGAATTTAGATGTCAGTGATTATAAAGTTGTAAAGTTAGAACCTTAAGTCTACTGATTTTAAATTATTTGGCAATAATCAAACCATTTATTTGCATCATATACACACCTACGTCCTGCCTGCATATGACACAGATGTTTAAAATATCTATATTTTTAAAGATAGCCGGCATTGTTCTTAGAGGTACTCAGGTTAAACATTACATTGATCAGAAATACGTCTTTCTGCATAATTAGTATTTTCACTGTTTTTTTATAGCTGGTTCCTTTGTCATTTTACTGAAGTGTAACTTGACCTTAATAACAAAGCATTTATACACTGTGTACAAGATCTGAGAACTTCTTCCACCTCTGACAGCCTCCTCGAGGAGAGAGGTCAGTTCTGACCAGTTCAACCTGATTATTTTGTGATTTATCAGCACACAGTCGTTCAATCTAAACATTTTAGTCATGTTGTGTTACGTAATGGGCTGGATAATCAATACTAGTTAATGAGAAAGTCCCTGGTTCACAGAGTGCACTTAACTGCTGCTTGTGTTTAGTTTAGTTTAGTTTTTTAGTGTAACACTGCCTCCTGGTGGCGACAATTAGAACCAGCCTTTATTTTCCAGTATCGACTGATCTAATCAATGAAGTTCATCAGGTGCCAGAATGGGGGCACAAGGGAACCAAATTAGATCAGAAATTTAAATTCCAGACGATGTAGGCTACATCTTCAATGACACATCAGTCTATTTTGCACTTCTCACATTTTTAGGATTTAATATGCTTAATATGCCAAATTTCCCCTTAGTCGTATCACAAATAGTGTAATTACAAATTTATACTAAAAAAGGAGTAAAAATACATTTTTTCAAAGAGGCATGAATAATTTCATAATGATTGAAATTATAAAAAACGAGAAGAGCCAAGTTTATAATGGAGTCTTCCCCGTGTTTCACTACATTACCCAGCATGCCCAGCTCTGTGTTTCACACGTGACGTCAGGAGCCGGAGAAGCCGACAGCCTCATATCACAAACAGGCAGCTAAGTTGCGCTAGCTCGCTCCTCTGTCTAACAGTTGGCCCGCAGCTGGCTCATCCGCTCTTCAACTTTTGGGAAGCAACTTTTACAACAACACGAGTTGGTGACCGCAGTCGGACGGACCGAGTTCTCCCCCAGAAGGTAAAAGAAAAACAGTTTTTATTCAAATACACACCAGATTGCACTCTGCTGCCAGTGGCAGCCAAAGCTAGCGTTAGCTTTGTTTTCTTTTTGAATGTTGGCTAGCAAGCACAGCTAACGTTAGCTTGCTAGCAAATGTTTAAAGCCGGAGCTGCGCAGTATGTTTAGCGTGTGAGCGTCGGCAAAGCAAACGGTCGGTAGCGGAACAATCCACGCTGTGATTAGCGAAGCGTGTTAAAAAACAACAGCGGCTAGCAGTCACCGAACTACCTGATGTTATCGTCTCACTGCTGTCATTACTTGTCTCGGTATTTTGCACCCCCCGGTCTCCCTTCAACACACTGAAGTCATGGCGTGTGGAGCCACCCTGAAGAGGACCATGGATTTCGATCCGCTAATGAGCCCGACGTCCCCCAAAAGACGGAGATGCATCCCCGTGTCCCCGTCGTCCTCATCCCCTAGGAAGTACCTGAGCATGGAGCCCTCGCCATTCGGGGAGTCGTCGTCCAGACTTAGTGCAGGTAACGCTGCCTGGAAGCGGCTCAGTGGCCTGCTGGGTGACCGGCCGGAGACCTGAGGGGCTTCAGCAACACGTTGAGCCACAAAGCACACATCAGCAGACAGGCTCCTTAACGTGACACATGTTCACACTAATGGACCTCTGTCTGCTTCTTCTGACCCTCTAGAACAAATCCTCAACAGCATCAAACAGGAATACAAACGCATTCAAAAGAGGAAGCATCTAGATGGAGGCTACCACCAGTCAGAGTGCTGCTACTCTCCAGAATCCCCGTCCCAGTCGTCTACTATGAATGTGTCCAGCATGCCAGGTGGGTGGAAAAAAAACAACAACAAAAACACACTGATTTAGAATAACTGGTCCTCCACCAGTCACTAAACAGCACCTACACCGTGGTTCTGAGGTTTTCTGTCTGATTCCTACAGGAACATCCTCTGGAGGGGTGTCTCCGACCAGGAAAGAACAGCCGCTATTCACCCTCAGACAAGTGGGGATGATCTGCGAACGCCTGCTGAAAGAACGGGAAGAGAAAGTCCGGGAGGAGTACGAGGAGACCATGACTTCAAAGTTGGCCGGTTGGTGCACCGAACACACAAAGAAATCAACCGTCGCTCCACACCGTCACATGTTCAGAGTAGAAAACCAGAAAGTCCAAACATGTGAAAAGCTGGAACCAGCAAAACAGTTTCTCGATCAATTAATCAGCGTATGTTATAATAATCCTGCTGTTATTTCACTGCCAGAGCTTGTAGTTCAAGTTCAAAAACCATCAACCTGTTGACACCTTAACAAGACTTCTAATTGATGATTCTCACAGTTGTCATAAATTTTCAGCCAATCAGTCGATTAAACTCGTAGCCAGCTGAGCTAAACGGCTCTGACTCCACGAGCCAGACTGGAACCGACTTCAGTAAATCATATTATTGATATTACGGTGGAGAAACAGTCCTCCAGGGAAATAAGGGTGTGAGAACCAATTTCCAGTCATATAATTTTCCCTTTAGGCGAATCCGGTAAGCAGGAACGATAACGACTGATTTCTCGTCCTGTGCATTTCAGAACAATACGACACCTTTGTGAAGTTCACACACGACCAGTTGATGCGACGATTCGGAGAGCAACCTGCGAGCTGTGAGTCCTCCTCTCTCTTTTATTTGAAATGATTTCCACATTCACTGGCATAGTTGGAAAGTTCCTGAGCTCTGCCTTTGAAGTTTGAACTAACAAGTCTGGCTTCTATCTTTTATTTTATCTCCCGTTTCTCCAGATGTTTCCTGAGTGTGGCACAGAACTTCTTTTTTTTTTTTCTTTTTCTTTTTTTTTTGCAAGACGGCCTTCTCTTGCTGCAAGCTGTCATGTGATATCTCCAAGAAAGGAAAAAAAAAACAAACAAAAAAACTCATCATCGTAAGAGATTCAGTTTAGCTAGTTTAAATGAAACTTTTCTTACTGTGCCATATATCTGTCTTTGGGCAAAGGTTTATATGAAGCTGTTGTTACCACTCTGTTGTCAGCGACTAGGTGCTTCCTGATGTACATGAATGGACCCTCTCTCTACCAGTGGCCTACGTTCCTCCAGCTGTATCTTACAGTTATCTCACTTTTGTAATGATTCCCAGCATTCCAGGCTTTGTCACTTGTTTCTGTTTGTTACGTGTAAATACGATGAAAGCGGTGCAGAGTTTTACCCGAGGTTTGCTGGTCAATCTGGAAGGAAGTGGAAGAAACGCCAGCGGAGCGGAGAGACTACGTTTGGAGTGAATCCTCTGTTCGTGGCTTTTTAAATTGAGCATAAAGTGGGCTGATTTGCTTCCCTCCCCCACCTCCCCCTCTCCCCCTCTCCTCTCCTACCAGTGTTTTATTTATTTTGAGTTTTGTTCTGCTGGTATCACTTTGAAACAAATGTACTTATTGGAAAGAAAAAAAACAATAAAAGTCTTTTAAGAGTTGGCGACTGTTCTGAAGGATTCTGTGGACGGATGTCGGGATTACGCCGGCGGAGAGTCGACTGAAGTGAAGCCAAACGTGTGGAGAAGGTGCCAGAGGATCCCAGAGGGCGGTGTTTGGTGAATGATTATCTACAACCTGGAGTCAGTGAGCTCACACGTGTCATGTTGGAGACCAGGGCTGTCAAACTCACGGCCTGTGGGACGACTTTTTGTGGCCCCTAACCTAGCTTTAAAGTTTAACATTAGTGCGGCCATGTGCGTGTTTCTCACCTCCACCAGTCGCTGCCCTGGGCGTTTTCTATTTTTGACCACCTGTGGGCTACAGCAGCTCAGCCAGCGTGAATTAGCAACGTTAGTCATTTGATTTGGGAGCATCACTGAGTCAAGAGAACATCCATCCTGTCACCCAGAGCAGATGTGTTTTTCTAACGGTGTGAGAAGCTCTTCTCCACCATGAACTTTAATAAATCAAAGTTCAGGTCCAAACTCACTGATGAGCATCTTCAAGCCACACTGAGGGTCTCAGCTGCCTCATCCCTCAAGCTAAATATGGCTCAGCTGCGTAAGAAGAAGTGTAGGTAGGAGAAGCCTCTGTTCAGAAGAACCGGTCATGTTCAGAATTGTTAATAAAGATTGAGAAGACTGGATCAGTCGTACTTTTTTTGGAGTACGTGATGCAGCCCAGCCTCAGCCAGGCTCTTATCTCCAGCAGGTAAGTTGACTCTGAGACCCCTGAGCCTGCACTAAACTCTCATAACTGTGTCAAAGTTAAATATTTACAAGTTTTTCCTTCTTGCCTTCGATTTTCATTGATCTGCTCGTGCCTCCTTTAGCGGATCTATAAAGTTTCGGCCTTTGTCTCGGTGCATCCCTCCCTGCTGTCTGCAGCAGAAACAACTCAAACAGCGATAAACTACTCTTCACACGCAGGTTGTAATCTCAGATCGTGGATTTTTAAGGATATTATTGCTACTGAAAACCCTTCCTGCAAGTAAATGGAGTCGGTTCTTTAGATTTAGTTGAAATAAGAAACGCAAGAAGTCTGAATCTGTGTTTTGGGGTCTTCAGGTTTGAGGTGTAACATCGAGTTCTTCTTAAAACATGACTAAGGATGAGATGTATGTCAGCAGGCCAATCAGGCATCAGTCGTTTGTGTCTTTTATTAGAGAGAAAAATACAAATCCACGTCAAAGTCGATGGGAAATGAGATGATATCTACAACTGTACAGGTTTGTCCGTTCTTCAGCAGCCTCCCCACGTGAGGCGGGCCACATGGTCGGTCTTCTGTCTGGTGGACTTGATGAAGCCCAGAAACTCGAGTTCTGACACGGCTCGGATGAAACGGGCGCTACAGGACGAGCTAAGGAACCGGTTGTTTTGAATGGGAGTTAGCCAAAGTTTTTTTCACCACACAAGATAATTCCAGGAGCAGTTAATGTGTATTTTAGTACTCATCTCTCTCAAAATTCATCAGAATAACTGTCGCTGCACTAAGGTTTAACGCTGCCATCAGGAAGAACCTCCAGAATGATCAACAGCTTCATTCCACCAGCTGTCAGAATGCTGAACTGCTGATCTGGACATGAAAACACTTCTGTATTTAATTGCTGTTGATCCTGAAGAAACGCTCTCTCATCTTGATTTGATTTGACAAAAGTGGGATTCAGATCTCCAGTATCTTAACTTAGACAAACCTGAAATGTGTGATAAAAAAGAAAGAAAGACCCGAGAGAAAGGTCTGTACATCAAGTTCTGGAAGGATACTGTTTGACTTCATCCACTTTCCCGTAGCTGTCGGAATCTGGATCGGTACCCTCGGCTGCCGAGACCACGGTGGCGTACGCCTGAAAACAAACAAAGTGGTGTTTTCATTCATGTCAGTGTCCACGTCACCCCGGGCTGATCAATAATGGGACACTTCAGTCCTCATGATCAATCAATACTCGTCTCAGGAAGGAAAACAAACACTGTTAAAGTTTCTAAGGCAAAGTTGAACAGTGCAGTCATCGTAGTGATAAAACTGAGGCTCTACAAACATCATTGGTTTGTCCTTAGAAAGACGAACATGCTAATTACATGTAATGAGCGTGTCAGTAAATCATGTTGCATGTAAACTCACCTCCATCCAGTCGTACAGGTTGATCAGTCGGCCGCACTCCAGGTGGAGCTTGTATGCGATGCAGATATCAGGAGCTGCGTTAGAAACCGTCCCGTCTTCAGTCTTCAGGCTCTCGTTCTGTAAAAGAAAAGCTGCTGTTTGGTGCGAAGGAACAGGTTTTTATACTTTCAATTAACGCGATCCTTCTCTGATGATAAAAGCAACGTTAAAGCGTCAATCTGCTTCACCAGCTACGGTACAAAATAAGGCTTTGTTTTAGTTTGTCCTCGTGGAGTCAGACGTACCTGCAGATAGTAGTAGGGACTGCTGAGCGCTGCCTGAATGGAGGTACGAGGTGTTGCGTTGAGGTGGCGCCTCACGACGGCAGACGAGCTGTAGTAGCAGACTTCATGCAGCGTCTGAGACTCCGGGGGAGACAGGTGACTCCTGGGTGGGACAGAAACACAACATGAAGCATTTATTCTGTATTTACGTCCCACATTCAGCAGCGCCACAGCGTCGCTCGTCTTACTTCACCAAACTGTCCACAAACTCGAGGGCTTCGTTCCTCAGAACCTCGAACGGACTCAGTTTCTTCGATCTCCGAGACTCGTTCATCTCCAGCAGCGTCTGCAGTCGGGATAATAAGAGTATCAGGAAATCATCAGCTCTACTGAGGTGGACACAGTGGAGATGATGGTGGTGGTGGTGGTGGTGGTGAGCTACCTTCTGCAGCTGGAACAGGTCGGTTTTCTTCTGAAGGTTTTTGATCGGAGACGTGACGCTGTCGTCCACGGTCGGGGCCATTTCAGTGGCAGCTGCTGTTAGAAACAAGGCAGAAGAAAGAGATCGGGATGCTTTACTTGAAGGACCTGATTCCACTGTTTGATAGGAGCCTGTCCCAGGGTGAGAAGTATCAAAGGAAACCTGAGAATCTCTGTAAAACGTAGTAAACTTTTCACAGCTTACTGTCCAGCTGCTTGAACCTGGCGAGCAGCTCCTCCAGCTGAGCAGCAGCTTTGTTCATTTTCTTTGATTTGGTGGACTGCAGGGTCTCTGCACACCTCTGCAGCAAAGCAATCAGCTCGTCTTTCGCCAGCATCCTGAAGAGAAAGTACAGCAGGTTAATGACTGAATGCTACAGCGGCACTTCTGTTTATCTTTCTGTTGGCTTATTCAGCGGCCTCCTGCAGGACAAACACAAGTGTCAACAACAAAGGCACAGGGATGTTTTACACCGTTTAAAGGACTGTTTGGCCACCAGGAGGCGCAATAACTCTACACATATCCCTGACCTGTTGGCCATCTGGTGGTAAGACACGTAAACAACATTTATTCAGGAACTTATTAGGAATAATTGCTGCAAATGAGGCGTGCCTGTGACAACATGTATTGTAAGAACAGCAGCTTGAGTCATTTTTTAAAGGCTGTGACCGTCATCCACTTGTTGACACACAAGTTAAGCATCCAGACTTACTTGAGAAGCTTCATGGCTGACTGGTAGTCCTCGTTCTCCCATACATTCTTCTCCAGACATATTAAGTGAAGCTCCCTGATCTGGAACACAAAATAATCCACGATTATACCAAAGTAGATATAACTCTGGCAACACAGAGCCAAAATATTACATTGTTTAGGAATTAAAACAGCCAACTCTTGCCTGTTTCCCGAGAGGATATCGAGGTAGCGCTGAGGTCAGAGTGTGGAGACACCTCAGGACGGGATAGTAGTGCTTGTGGTACCTGTGAAAGCCTTTTATCAGTTTCTGACACTCCTCCTGAAAACAGAGGAACAAACTTTGTTTAAAAACCTTTAAATGTTCAGATATGTGTGAAGGTAAAACAGAGAATGTACCTTTAAATGGCCGTCATCCGTCATCAGCTTGACTTGTTCCTGTGATTCCTGCTTCTCTACATACCTGCAATAACACATTTAACCACATTTAAAGGTTTTGTTTTGCGTTTGAAAGGGTCAAGACGAGCTGATAAACTGCACGACATCATACAAAAACCTGTCACCGCTGTTTGTTTTGTCAGATGATTCTGTGTTTGTACCTCCTGAACGAGGGCAGCTGCCTGATCCTCTCCAGGTCGCCGTGGCTGAGCTGTGTCAGGTTCAGCAGAGCCTCCTTCTTCTTACAGCAAAGCACACTGAGAGGCTGAGAGTGGAAATGCTCCAGCAGGGCCAGCTGCACGGAAACACAGCAGAAACTTTGCCTCACAAGTTTTTTTTAATGTCTGAACTAGACAAACCAGAGGACAGACTGAGGAGACGTCTAGAGGGCTGCCTCATACCTGTAAGCCCTTGATGAAGTTTCTCACTGAGAAGTCGTGGTAGAGGAAGATGCTAATCAACACCTGCATCACTTTCCCGTTGAGCTTGAACGGGAACTGATGCGTCAGGATCAGCTGGAAACAAATGAGACCAAAAATAATGTGAGATTCATTTAAAACTGAACCAACAGCACAATAATACATTTTACTACAGGATTCATGAGTAGGGACAAGATGATATGTTTTACTAGAAACTGAAAAGTCATTAGTTCTGTACCTCCTTGACACTTTCCAGCAAAGAAAACAGCATCAGCACCTGTTGTTGTGCTATGATTATGACGTACACGATGTGATACAGGTAATCAGATTACTGTGTCTGTTGTGTAATTACAGGTTTATGGAGCCCAAACTGCAAGAAACATCCCAAACGGATCATTGCTGTCCTAAAGCCAAGGTGACAGATTCTAGAAACACTCTGATGAAACACTGATAATGCAGAAAAGCAACGACTAAATAAGTAAAACATGACAAACGTCAGTTGAGACGCACGCTGCAGCAGTTGTACTCGTTACAGTCAAGACTAACAGTTGTGTAAAACCACATCAGTGCTGAAGCTGTACGACACTGAGTTTGATAAAGTCTGCAGCTGTAAGAGGGAAGCAAAGGGGTCTCATATATCAGAGTAAGATTAAAATAAATGTGAGCCTTTACTCAGAGGTAAGAAGGTTCTGGAAGCCACAACACGATGCAGGCGTCTCCTACATGTGTCAGAGTGAAGCTACCTTGTCGATGACGGTGGCCAGGTGCTGTGTGCAGGACAAGGACTGGAAGAGCTCGATGCACAGCAGGGACGACACGGAGTGAGGCAGCATGTGCTGGATGGTGCTCGGTGACGTGGCGATCCCAAAGATGAACATCAGAGGAAGGCGTTCGATGTACCGGCTGTGGATCAGAGTTCTCTGAGATGCTGCTTCAACTTACAAATGGCTGTCACTGATTAGTCTATTTAAATGTTTCTGACAAGGTGACGGATCAAAGCTTCCTCAGAGGAACATTTAGCGAAACACCAGGTGTGTGTTGTTCACGACTCATAATAAACTTCCTTCTGTTACAGTGTGCAGACTGATGACATCATTAAACAACACCGTGACAATTCAATTACTCAGCTGTCTGGTTTTTAGCTACCTGCAGATGAGAATGAAGTCCTGAAGAACTTTGGGGTTAAAAGCCTCCAAATCTTTGAATATAATGACGACAGGTGGCTGCTGCTGCTGCTGCTCTCTGGCTGGAGAGCTGCGCTTCTTTCCAGGCGTCCCACTGCTGGATTTCTGATGTAGATATTGAAGACTTTTTATTCGTTCACCAAAATGCAAACGTAAACCTGTGCCCTTTAGCCGAGCTTCGTGCTCCTACCTTCGTCTTTGTGATGTACCAGTCGCAGAGCGTACTGAAAGAGCAGTGCACACTCTTGTGGAGCTGAACGCCGCTCTGCTCAGTCTCCTCCTCTTCGTCATCATCCACAGCCGTATCCATCAGCCTCTCCAGGACTCGCTTCATCAAATGCTTCATTGCTGAAATCATAAACCAAACGACATAAAGCACAAAATAACTCCTGACCATTAACCTAAACTAGGAAAGGACTAGCTGTCTTGTAATTTTAACGACGTACCTCCACATTCTTTGGCTTGAACCGAGGCCACGTGAGGAGTGACGGACTGCTGGAGCAGCTCAGACAGACTCTGGAAGGTCATGTCATGATCTGGGACGTTCACACCTACGGAGGAAATCAACGGCAGGTCAGACAGGAAGTAGAAAGGAGCTGCAATGGTGCAACTCCGACATCAAATATTCCTGTGTTATCACCAGCATACCAAGAACTAGAGCTGCTGTGGGGATCTCGCTGGCCCTCATCTGCGACGCCCAGTCGCTGTGCTGTCGAGTGGAAGAGCACTTCCTGGTGAAGTCCAGCAAACTGTCCAAGATTTTCCTGTTGAGTTCATCCTGCAAAACCTTACAAGAAGTACACAAATATATTGTTGAAATGATCTGACAAGTTGCTGTTCTGCCTGCAGACCTAACAGCAGTGGTGGAAATAAAAGTGCATTTACTCAAATACAATTTCCATTTAATACTACTTTATATTTCTACTCCACTACATTTATCGGACAGTTTTATTTAAGATGAACATTTTACAGGATAGATAATATAACAAGCTTTAAAAATACAAAACCAAGTTAAAGATTAAAGCAGTTTTAAACTTTTTCTGGCTTGTGTGTGGTCAGGGTCCCGCTACAGATGAGTTGCTAACAGCTCCACGATGTTGTGATTTTCCAAACTGAGCTTCTTACATCAATAAATGTTCAAATGATTCAGCATCTCATCAAATAAAATTAAGTCCAAACACTGAAAACAGACTTCTTTTCTCTCCCATTAATCATCTGATGACCTCTCAGGTTAACCCGGTGCCTCTTTATGTTAAACTATAGATAAAGTAGTTAAACTAGCTCCACCTGCAGCAGCTAAAACGTCTTACACACTGATGCTTCTTTTAATAATCTAATGATGTTATACTGTCGTCCTGTAATTCATTCCTACCCTCCCATTAAATAAGGAAAATAAACAGCTTCAGTCACTGAAATAAGTTGAAATTGACAAAAGTAATAATAAATAAAAATTTAATGAAAATCATAACATTGCTTCTGAATTGTGGTTCAACAGAAATATAACATATAAATAATAATAATAAAAAAACAAGCATGATGGGACCCTCTGGACCCACTGCTCATCATCATTTGTCCAGGACAGTTTTTTTTTTTTTAATTATTCTTTTCAACCACAATTCAAAAGCAACGTCTTATTTCACTAAATTACCATTTTGCAAATTTTTATTTATTATTACTTTTTCCAGTTTCTAGTTATTTAATGGTGAATTTTGCCTTTTCTTTAATGTTAAGGATATGAATAAATTCGAGCACGACTGTATTTCTAAGTTGTTGTTGTGATGCTTTCATTTAGCTAAACGGACGTGAACACTTTTTCTACCACTGCCAATGAGTTCTGTCTGCTCAGTAAGTCTGGATCACTCAACATCATCACCAGTTCTGTGGTGGTACCGTCCTTACCCCGGTCTCCGTCTTGATTCGGTCCCACAGATGCTGACAGAGGCCGAACCGCGCCTCGCTGCTCTGGGCTCCCTCACAGCCGTCCGTGAAGTAGCTCTCTGCGGAGGAACCACAGCAGCACCGGGTCAGACACCACCGGGTCAGACACCACCGGACAGACAACTTCACCGCGACTTAAACATGTCTCACCCAAACTCTGCAGCTTCTTCTTCTTCTTGGCGCTCGGCTTGAAAACGAAGCAGCCCTGAAACACCGGTTCGGTTCCAGTTAGACAGCGCTGTGGCCATGTTGTTGTCACTATCTTATGGGCTTTAACAACTTTAAAGCGACGTAATTTATCCACATTACCTTCGACACGGATGAAGTAGACATCTCGGCAGCAGCTACTGTAAACAGCAGCTTGTGTTTGTTAAATTTAAGCCAGTTTCTTTCGCAAACAGCACCTTAAATATGTACAAATGTGTATAAAATGACGGCCGGGTTTAGTCTTACACGGTACCTACTTCCCGCCACTGGGACGTTTACGGAAAGGGTTGCGTTCACGAACAAGCAGCTGCGAAAGCGAGCGCGTTAACAGTTTTGTCAAGTTTTAAAGCGTCCCTTTAGATTTCCACTTGCTTTCACAACCTCTAAAAAACAAGAGTGTACAGTCAAACGTTGGTTTAGTTTAACAACGAGCAGCGTTTTCTCTTTACACCGCAAAGGGTGATTTTTTTTAAAACACTGCCGCTCTTGAACGAAGCCTCGGAGCAGCTCCGGCGTCTCCTCACTGTCCTGCAGGTCCACGTTGGTCTCAGGCTGCCAACAATGGAGATGATCAGGGTGTAAGCATCAGTTTAAGCAGCCTAAATGCCCTGATTTAGTCACGTATTTCATATTTAGCTTAGTTAATTATCATCGCACAGTAGGAATTATGTGCGTAATGCATATTGTTAGTCTGTTTTTGCATACATTTAGTTAGTGTTGAGAAATATAAATTGCAGTTGCATAGATTACAGCTGTTTCTTATGTGCAGATAGCAAAAAAATAAATAAACAAAGCTCACATTAAAGCCAGACTGCGTCAAAAAGCTCCTGTATGAAACTATAGCAGTAATGCAGTTGGGTGACAAATTAAAGGAAAAACCCTGAACCCCTGATCCCTAAAACGAGGGGATCTGGTGGCTCAGTTATTCTGGGGAGGGCTTTTTTTTTTTCTTTTTTTGCTAATATTGTTTGAGTCCTCTTGTTCCCAGCGAAGTGGAGAAAAGGTCACTGCAAATCAATGCAAAGTTAATGGAACATTTCTATCCTGATGGGAGCAGCGTCTTCCAGGAGGATAATGGCCCTGTGCATGGGAAACGAGGGGTCAATGGGGTTTAATGAGGATGAAAACGATGCGAATCGTGTGCTGTGGTATGAAACCACGACAAGACGACAACTCAGCCTCCATGGGAGATGTTGGACGTAGATATTAGACGGCGATCTCTACCATCATCCAAACAACAAATGAGGGAATGTCTTGTGGAAGAGTTTTCATCCTCCAGTACACTTCTAGAGACATGGAGATGTACTGCCAAGATGCAGGGACTTGATGTGGTTTTTTTTCTGCTTTAAATTTGTCACCCATCTGTATTTTTCTTATGAAATCTTGCAAACTTTCTCTGAAAAGAACCACTGCCAAAGATGAATTTAAGTAATCGCTCTCAAATGATGTGTCAGGCAATAACATATTAATCAGAGACAACACACTATAGGTCATAAATGCACATATATGTTCTATATATCTCACCAAATGTCTTTTTTCCATTCAGATTGTACACTGAACCAACTGCATGGCGTCACTGTGGGGCTGAGCACTAAGCCCGACAGGCTGCAGAGCAAATCTACTGTAACCAAATTATGTAAATACAAGGCGTGTTTGAGGAAAAATGGAAGCTGTGCAGTCAGTACTTTACAAAAGAACCAGTAACATTTTATTGAACACTTTGTGGAAGACATGTAAATATTACAGATAGGTCTACTAGTGTTGAAAAAGGATAAAATAAATACAAACAGAACTTGAAATCCCATAGGGATATATAAAAACATAGTTTTCTTTAAAAGTCTCCATTTAGCAAAAGAAAAAAAAAACATCTTCAGTACTAAGCATAAATACAAACATGTTTCTAAAATCTATGCCCTATAGATTACCTGGTTATTATAACTAACATACATACTTAAAATCATCCGAGACATTTTTTCAATAAGTACAAAATAGGCCATTTCATCGTTAACTGTGACCAGGACTGTTAACAGTTGGAAATCTGATGCATTAACAAACAAACCATTCTGCAGCATAACTTCTCAAATCCTGAGTAAGATTGAGTTGAAAACAAGATATCGGGCTATGATCCGCTGTAAAGCCACTTCTTTATTATGACTATGGGCCTCATGTCTTGTAGCTGCTTCAGCAAAAGATCAGCACCGTCTGAAAATGTTTTGTCCATGACAATCTTAACGTTACTCACAGATTTGAGATTTAGGGGATTTCTGAAGTCTACAAGATTCTCATAGCCTCTAAATTCACCAGTTATTTTGCTTTTCATTGCAGATTTCCTTTTGTAAGTTTGCTGTCTTTTGGGCGGCAGTTCAGCACTAGATTTATCGTTTAGTTTGCGTTTGGAAGATTGGGTTGACTCTGAGGTTTCCAAAAACTTAAGGAAAGAGTCCTCAAGTCCTAAAGGCTTGAAAGACCCCGGCATGACCCCATCGTCACGCTGCTCTTGGGCCGTGGGGGTACCAGGATTTGAGTTCTCTCTTGAACTGTTAACAGTCACACGGTTCCTAAGGGTCTGCATCCTTTCTGGACAAGCTGGTGTGGGTTGTGCAGGTTTTCTGGGACGGCCTCTTTTAGCTCCCACTTCTGTCCCAGTGGAAGCTTGAGATTCTGCACTATCCTCGCTGGACTGCTTGCTGTCCTCTTGGCCTACTCTTTCCACCTGCTCCTCCGGTTTCTGGTCACTGGGCTTTTCGGCTTCCTCCGGCTCCGTCTCCTCGGAGGATGAACTTGACGCGCCCTCTGCTTTGCTTGCGTCTTTGCATCTGGCGCGCGAGTATTTTTTGCAGAAAATGAACTGACTCCTCTGGTCTTCGATGTACCTTTCTGTGAGGCCATGAGTGGTGTAATGCTTAAATATGCTCCGCTCGGCGCGCTCCACGGCGTCGCAGCCTATGATCATGCACGGGTACTGCAGGGCAGACTTCTTGGTGCACATGGCTGACGCCTCTTCGTGCGATTTTAGTGTTGGCTTTCCGAAACTAGTCCAGTGCTCGATGGACTTTCCGTCTTTCTTTTTAGTGTTTTTCTTCTTCAGTTTGAATTTGTTTTCTACGTTCTCTTTCCCGTTGGTGACCCCCGGGAAGAGCCCTACAGATTTAGTCCTTCTTCCGTCGCTCGTTTTGGGATCATAGACATAATCGTGCTTTTTGATCAGGTGGCGAAGGAGGTTGGATTTTGTAGTGTACACACGGTCGCATCCCTCGTACTCGCACCGGAAAGTTGGATCGACTGAGCCGCTCTCAGAGATGGCGATTTCCTTGTGGTAATTCTTTATGTGCTCGATGTACTTCTCCACGGAGTTAAAGGGGAGAGCGCACTCCGGCCGGTCACAGTTAAACGTCCCTATGGTCATGCTGGCCATCATGGAGGTGGCTTTGTCGCGCGTGAACTTGTGAAGTAAGAGGTAATGTTGCACTAACCTTGTGATTCCCATAAACACCCTTGAACAGTTTTTCACTTGACATCTGACTTCGTTATCTTTCGCTATGCTCTCATTGCTCTCCTTTGCGTTGTTGACGGTCGTCTTTTCAGAGTCAGGTTCGGTTTTGCTAGCAGGCAGCGACGCCTGATGCATGGCCCTGTAGTGGAGGATCAAATTGTGCTGGATGGTGAATGCCGCAGTGCATCCTTCGTGAACACAGCGATATGGTCTATACGGACTGTAGGCATTGTCTGAGTCACACATTTTCAGACTTAATCTCTTCTGAAGCTTGTCTTTCCTCTCATCCTTGGTTGGCGTGTTTTTGGAGCTGCTGGGTTTCTCTGGGGAGGATGAAGCAGATGCAGTGGAGGACTTTGGCTCTTTTACTTTACTCAAGGACACATCTGGTCTTCCTTGTGGCACCTTTGCTTTGCCAACAGGACTGAGTTTCTCTTTCAAGCTGGATTTCAGGTTCATGTCCGGACTCCTGTTTGTAACAGTCACATTTGGTTGCTCCGAAGCGTCGTCGGGAGCAGCTGGAGCCATTTCCCCAAACGGCCGCTCCGTCAGATAGTTCTGAGGTGATGGAAGTCGTGTAACAGTTAATACCTCAGGCGTCAAGCCCTGCGTTTCTGCATCCCCTGGAAGGATCTGAGCAACATCTGGATTGTTCTCACTGTCCGGCTGAGGTGCGATTGCGATGTCGAGTGGTTCTTGTTTGATAGCAGGTATTACAGGTGCAGGCTGAGCTGTGCGACTGGTGTTGGCGTCAGTGGTTGGACGTTTAATCAGTGTTTCATCTTTGTTGAGCCTGAATGCACGTCTGTTTCGAGCACTGATCCTTAGCTTCTGCATTTCCGCCTTTGACAATCGGTGGACTTTCTCGTAGTGAATCCTCAGCCCCGTTGTTCTCGTGAACGTTTTTGGACAAATCTGACAGGGGTACGGAGACAGCTTGGATGGGGTTCTCTTCAGCTCGTCTATCATCTCGTTAGAATAATCGTGCATCTTACTCAGGTGTTTGAACAGCGCCTCCTTTGTCATGAATGAGTACTCACAATCATCCTGGTCACATTTAAAAGGTTTCGGTACCTTTTCCATGGGCTTATCGTCACTTTTACTCACTATTTTGCTCTTTTCCATGTCCGGGGTTGGATTGCAGTGACTGACGTTTTGCTCTAAGGACATAGCGCTCCGCATCTTCTCTTGAGCAGCTTCAATCAAATCCAACCTTTGAAAGGCATGAGAAATTTCCATCAGGTGATCCTCCTGATAAGGTACAGTCAGGCCTGGATTAGCCAAATCCACTGCCTTCTCTTGCTGGTTTTCAGGGGAAACTGAGAAGGAGTTTGAATAGTCCATGATATTAGTATTCTGGGGCTCCTGTTTCAACACCATAGGTGAGGTCAGAGTGGTCAAGCTACAAGATTCCTGTGAGAAATCACCATTTGGCATGTTGTATATTGCTCCGTTAGTATCGGGTACGTGGGGGTCATTGAGGAAATCAAGAAACGACGTTGGCAGATCTGCTGTCAGGTCAATTTCATCCAAAGGTCTGCACTGTGAGCGCTTAGACAGGTGACCGCCCAGAGACTTGGTGCTCGTGAACTCTCTGAAACACCTCCTGCAGATGACCTTGCCATCCTTAATGATTGCTGGCCATTTGGTGCGCTTGCTGAGTCTGCTGCGTTTTCCTTTCTGCACGTCAGCGTCACCAGCCTTGTCGTCTGACGGGTTCGCCTCACAGTCAGCGTTAGAGCACTCCTCGTCGTAGGAGAAGTCAGTGTGAACGGCGCTTTGTGGACTGAGCATGCCGTCCACAGAGTTGTCCATCGGTTCATAACCAGGAGTGGACATGTTCTCTGTTTTAATGATTACATTTGTCGGTTTTATTGGAACCTGAGCCTCCGGGCTCAGACATTTCATGGGAATATCGACTGATGAGCACTGAGTGAGACAAGAGTTTTCGCTCTGATCGTACGGAGTGTGGTAACTTCCTTCAGGGAGGCTGTCAATTGTTGAGATACTGTTTCCATTATCCAGTTGTCCTGTCAGGCTGGCACTGCTTTTTCTCACATCTGCATTGTCTCCAGTACCCTCAGAATGCATCAGCCCGTACTGATGTCCTCCGTTATGCATTTGCCCCCCGTTGTCAAGCATTAGAGAACTGGACACATACTGAGACATCAAACTCGAATCTGAAGGAGCGTGTGACACAGAGGGGCTGTGTATAGCTGCCATTGAATGATCTCTATCAGATGGGAGAGCCGATGTGGTTTGATACGGGTCTGCTTGCCAGGGAGGAGGATAGCTGCGGGAGGGGTACTCGTTCATGTTAAAGGCATCTGGATAGCAGTTATTCATAGGTGGTGAGGACCAGGACTGAGACACGTCTGACTGCATCATTCCACCGGCGTTGTTTGGGCTTCCCCAGCACGGGTACAGAGTCGGGTTTACCATTGGAGTGATAGGCACGGGCTCCATTGATCCGGGGTAACACTGGGCAGGTGAAGTTGAGCATCCCATTGGGTAATCCATTTGTTGCATCCCAGGTTTGTTGCATAGTGTCCCTGGCTGATTGGGTGGCCTGCTGCCCAGGTTTGGAGTCTGACCTGGTGTGCTCGGTGCCTTTTTTGCTGTAATTTTGGCCACTTTGTTGTATTTCTTGGCGAGTTTCCAATCTTCAAATATCTCAGGGTGTTGCTTCTTCACATGCCTGGACAGACTTTTGTTTGTACTGTATGCTCTCGTACACTCACTGAACGGGCAGCAATGCAGGTTCTCTTCACTGCCAGCAGCAGCAGCAGCAGCAGCAGGCATGCTGGAGGGATATCCCTGCAGAGAACAAGGAATTTCTGTCTTGATTTGACTTGGAGAGATTATTTGTGGTATCGCTTTCTGAAATTCATGGCCCTGCACATTAATATGCCCCTCTTCCTGCTGACTCGCCGCAGGATTTGTTGCGCTAGGGACGGGGCACACTGGAGGAATTTCAGCTTGCACAGCCACATTTGGGTGCACGTGTGGAGCTTGTGGCGGCGGACTCGCATCAGCTGGTGCTGGGGTGGGGTTGGTCAGTGGAGTGTAGCATTTCTCGGGTTCTTTCATGTCAGGATTTGCCACTGAATTCAGCATGCTTTCAATCGAGTGTTTTACTCTGAGGGGAGCCGCCTCTTTAGCGACCTCCGGCGATGTGCACGGCGACGCGTTTGCCTTTGATGCTTCCGTCATGGAAAAGTCCCTATTAATCCTTTCAAGGCAAACGACCTCAGAACATGCGTCCTCTGTGCTCGGTGTGTTCTGGAGTGGTGGTTTTACTTCTGCAGCAGAAGGAGGAGGAGGAGGGTTCTGGTTTGTAACAGAAAAACTGTGCATGGCATCGTTTGTACTGTGATTCTGCTGATGAGACAAGAACTGAGACTGGGAGTAGAATATTTTACCACAGTTGTCCGTCTGACAGGTGTAGGTCAGGTAATGCTGGGCCTCGTGGTCGTACAACAGGTAGGCCTCGCTGAAAACCTTGCCACAGTTCGGAAACATGCACTGGGCCTTAAACTCTGGGTGTGTTTTTCTATGCATGAGAAGCTCAGAATTAGAATTGAAGTTGGCCTTGCAGTCAAGCTGTATGCAGATGTACGGTTTGCTGCCACAGTGCATCTGCAAATGGTCGTTAAGGTGTCTGACGTTAACGAACTGCCTCCTGCAATACTGGCACACCACCTTCTGCTTCTGTATCTCTAGAAACCTCATGGCCTCCTCGTCGTCCTTGTGAGACCTGACGTGAGCCATGAGGTTACGGAAAAACTTGAACGCCTTGGAGCAGTTCTTAACGGGACAGAAACAGTCCTGACTTATCTGCGGGTCCGATGTCGTTTGTTCTATTTTAACAGGGGCCGCCAACTGGTCGCTAATCTGAGCTTCGATTTTAACGGGGCTCATGTTTGTCTTGGCAGCGACTTTTGAGATTTTTGTGGGACTTTTAGGGGACTGAGGTGGTTTGGTTACCTTCCTTGCAGCTTTCATTGCAGCTAGTCTCTCTTTGCAGGATTGCTTTACGTGCGATGCTACGTGCGGTTCTAAAACCTCCCTACTTTCAAAACTGTCTGCACAAATCGGACAGAGATACACTCCGTCTTTGAAATGCTTCTGAGCGTGGCGGACAATCCTGTGACCCAAGAACTCCTTGTCACACAGAACACAATACTGCATGTAGGCTCGCCAGTTTCTGAAGCGAGCGGACACAAAACCCTGCTCCCGAAGTTTCTTAGCCTCTCTGTTCTTCTCCCTTTCGTCCGTGATCTCGTTGAGTTCATTCGTAGTGGTTAACAGAAAATCCTCCAGGTCTCTGTACTCGGGGAGCTTGCCAAGAGCGTTTTCCACCTCCTGCTCGTCTGTGTCGTTGAGCGTGTCAATAGATGACACAATAGCTGCCTCCTCGCCCATCAGTGCCAAGCAGTTGCGTTTCAGTGTTTTCCAGTCCCAGAACTCTGGATCAAAAGGCCACTGTGTCTTCAAGGCCAGCAGTAACTCGCAGCGTAAAGAATTGGGCACTGGTAGACTCCCGTCCTCCTCGGGCTTTTGGTCGGGTTCGTTGTACAGCGACTCCACAGCATAATACGAGTCAACAGTAGGCTGGAGGAGGAACTCTGTCAGCTGGCATGCACGCTTCACCTCTAGATCAGTTGGCAAGAGGCAGGAAATAGTCTTGCAGATGGTGGACTTGCTGTCTTTGTGGTCGCTGGAGGTCATTTTCAGAGCTTGGATGCACATTTCTACGCACACTGGCAGCCCCACCTCTCCAACCTGGGGAAACAAAACGACATAGCAAGGCCGGGGATTTTAATTAAAGGCCGCGTTAACAGATGCAGCGTCCTATTAGTCACTGCTCCAGCGAGCGGTAATGTCAAAGGTCTGGCATTAGCTACAAATGAGTAGACGATTTTTTCCTTACCTCGTTTTGGATTACTTTGATGAGAAACAGAATGTGACAGACACTTCTGCAGAGGAGAGCCATCTCTTTGCTGCGGCCAAGAAATGAATCAGCCGACGACTCTAAACGCATGAGTAGCTTACTCCAGAACAGCGTGAGTTCCCTGGAAGAGCGCAGAAACAGAAGTGTTCAAGATTTTGACATGAAAACGAGAGAAACCCAACCCGTATGCATAGTTTATGTTAGACAGACATAAAGCATCTGAGGGAGAAACTCAATTATACTCCCATTTATTCATTGACATTTGCTCCATGTAGCTTTAAAACCATTCATTTCAGACTAAATGCTAGTGTCTGCACCCTGAGAGGACATTTGCACTTCTGACTCCGTGCGTGCATGTTTAGTTGCTCCAGACCGGGTAAAAGTCAGTTGCATAATAAACTTGAAATGGTCCCGTGGCGACCGTGTTGGTCAGAGTCATTTTGCAAGCGCTTCTGTATTCGTCTGAAACAAAGCGGCGCCGCTCACCAGGCACAGTAAACGTCTCCTTGCAGAAGTTGTCGCTTGAGAAAGGCAGTGCACAAGCAGAGAGCTCCTTTCTCGTCTCCCTCCGACTCCAGGTTGCAGATCATCTCCAGAGCGTCTTTACAGTCTATCGATGCGATCTATTAGAGAGGAAGCAAACAACAGGAGAGTTCATATGGATATCTGTCACGCTGAGCAGCACCTTTATCGTTAGACATCAGGCAAGCGCTAAACAATTAGCAGGTTTCATTTGATGGATTCAATTTCAGTTCAATTTGGCCAAATAATAAACCATATGAGCCCCGTTTGCTTATTTTATTGCAGCTTTTAACATAAAAAAGACATTCTAATGGCAATATAAGGTTGTTTGTTCATTTGTTTTAATATTAAACTGTTGCTCATTTGATTGAGGAGCACGGTGTTCGCTCAGCCGCTGAATAACGCGTCTACGAGGAGCCGTCCTGGTTCTTACCTCCTCCATTAGCTGCTCCTGGTTTTTCGTCATGCAGCTGCAAAGCAAGTAGGTCTGTTTGAAGTTCCCTTTTCCTTCATATCCCGGATACTCTGAGCACATCTTTGCAAGGACAGCAGCTTTATCAACGCTGTCTACTTTGATAAGGTGCTTTATTCGCATGTTAAGGAGCGTGGGACCTTCCATCTCCAGATACTCGTGGACTAGAGAACAGACAGAGGAGAGAGAGGAGAGGTGAGAAACTGCACACGAGAGCAAATTCAGGCCGACAATTACTACGAGCGCTCAACAATAGTTATTTCATGAAATTACAGCTGTATGAATTGGTGCGTCTCCAAACAAATTAAAGAAGAAGAAGAAGAAGAAGAAGTGAGGACTAACCTTGCTCAGTTTGAGGAATTTGATTGGACAGGATGCTGCTTAATGTGGTGTTGGACCAGACGCCGTCCTGCTGTGCCAGAACCGAGAGCAGGCAGAGCTGTGTGCTCCCACTTTCTTGCAAAAGGCCGTGTGCCAACTGCAATAAAAGCCAAATAAATATGTAATAACTGAATTACTTAAATGCTGGTAAAAAACAGTCCAGAGTGTGATGATGCCATGACAGGTAGGAAGAGCCCAACGTCTCAACCCCCAACGCTGAGCCACATGCATTCTAATTACTACACAACATTACATTTGGTTATCACTGCAAAGATAAGCCTCAGAATTACAAAAAAAAAAAAACTCTACGCACAGCCCTGAGGATACTGACCTTCATGGAGGACTGAAACTCCTCCCATAAGGCACCAGGGACATGCTGGGGCAGTAAGAGCAGCAGCTCCGCACAGCTCCTGTGAATCCCACACAGCCATTTGTTAAAGCCAGATTTAGGTCAAGGATGTGCGCACACTCCGCAAAACATCCACACAAGAGCACCTATTCGCAGTTGCCGTAAAGTCAGAGTGTCGTTTTGGAAATATAACAGATGGTGAGCAGGAAAAACGGGATTATAACTGAGCAGCAGTGTAGGAGTGAGTGTTTAAATAATCGTTGTTGTTTCTCGTATGGGTTTAATGACAATTAACAATCAGAAGGATCAGAATCTGTATTTACGATCGATAATTAATGAGGTTACGTCTCTGATTTCCCTCGTTTTACGTCCACGCAGCACCTTCGTGTGCACAGCGTTCTCTGCGGCTCATCCCAAATATGTCGCTCCCCAAGAGGTCCCCGGCGTTTCTATTCTGCATCGCAGCCTCCAGGCCTTCGTAGCGGCACATTGTGCAAATAGCTGAGCGGCTCCTGTAGACTGTTTGCAGAGTATTTACAAACTTCTCATGTCTAAATTTCCTCTGGGATTCGGGCATGTTTTGCTTATTCTTATTGCCAAATGCTGTGCGTCTTTCCAAATACACTAAAAGATTGCTGCCTCTCTTAACGACGAGTAGATCTGTTTGACAACAACCAGCAGAGCGACAAAGTGAACAAATGTTACGCACAGACTTAAACCCGGGCTAACCTATTCATCGCCGCTTTAATCTAAACGCTAAACGCCGTGACTTATTGGGGATGCGACTGTAACACACACTACAGGTCAGAAAAGGATTTAAACGCTCTCATACATCCACAGATGGGTTGCTACTCACAGTGCTAACTTTTCAAGTAGGAGTGGCACGTTTTCACATTCGGAGGAGAGACAGGAGGCGGCCTTAGCGAAGCTGAGGATTGCCACAGTGTAGACCTCCAGCAAGGGCAGTGGATTCTCATCCGTTTTCCAGCGACCGGCATGTTCCACCAGCACCTGGGAAAAAAACACACCAACGATTAGAATAAGGCGCCAACTGCTGGAGCTCTGAAGGCAGAAAAAGTTCAGTCAGAGCAAATATTCATTCTGCAAATCTCAGAGTAAGATGTGTACTTATGGACTGCTGTGCAAAACATTTTTTTTGGAAAAACTCGCTGTGTATTTTTGCATTAACAAATAATCATGAATGTTTCAAGCTTCTCAAATATAAATTCATTTTCTCCATTTAATGCTGCACTTAATGTCTCTGGGTTCATGAAACAACCAACGAGGTGCTGATGGGCAGAGACTAAAATAATTCATCTAAAAAACTTTTTGGGAAATTAGTCGATAATGGAAATAAGTTTGGTTTTTGTTAAGTACGGTTAAACATTTAATATTTCTACGGCTCAGCGGGTCAAGCCAGTCGTACAAGTGTAATAAATACAAGCAGACAAACTCTGTTATCGTTTCCTTTACACAGATTCTGGCGTTATCAGGAAAAGACTAAATACAAACCAGATATAAAAAAAGGTTTTTAACCCACTGCTATTTTACATCAATGTACACATATTTTTTGCTCAGGTGTGTAAATTCTTGCACATATTTTTATATATTCTTTCTATAGTTGTTTTACTCTATTTTTGATTTTCCTATTTCTACTATTCCTGCTCATTCCTGGGGCGACACCAAAGCCAAATTCCTTGTATGTTGTGTTTGAACTTGGCCATTATTCTGATGTGGGCTTCATAATCTTTCTTGCTGAGTTATAATGATCAGTGAAAATGCACATTTAGATCCATGTCTGATATTAAAATGTCAAAATTAACTTTTCCAGTAAAAGAGAAAAAATACCACTAATCACACTAATACAAACAATCAACAATAATAACAATTATTATAATTATTATGCATGAATAACTGCTGTGTTATCACACACTTATGACACAGTTTGGTGGAGATGTACACGTCTGAGACAACAAAGCAGCAAAGTTATGTGTGGCTCTGCAAAAAAAAAAAAAAAAAAAAAGCGTTTTTATCCTCCATCTTTTTTTTTTTTTTTTCTCTATCATCCAACTAACTGCTCATCACCACCAACCCACAGCGTCTCTCTAACACACTATTCACCCGTTTCATGCTGAATCACCTCATTGTCCTCGCTGTTTGAGAGAAATCTGTAACACAACTGAAGTGCATGCAGCCCAGCTCCCTGCCGGAGCCTCCAGCCCCTTCTGCTCAAATAACTTTAAACTTCAATGAATTCCTCGGTACCGGGATCAAACCCAACCACGACCCCGCGCTCATCCAGAGCCGTGACAATACCGTGCGCTGCCCGGCAGGTAAATGGAGCCTCGGTGTTATATTTACGTGATCAGCGCCAATTAATGAGCAGGATGTGTAATGGAGTCAGTGACCAGAGCTGCCACACTTTCCCCTAAAACCACCATCTCGGCAGCTGCAGGCGGATCGCTGCTTAACGCTGACACCAGCTCCACATCTTCTGCTCTTACTGCCTATTATACGATAATTAACGTGTCCGATGATGAGGTTAGCCGGATTAATTAGTGCAGGAGGCCCGGGCTAGCACCTTGGAAAAATCATTGCTCTTTCCGTACAATAAAACAGCTTCACAAAAGTAACCCAATTTTACACCAAGCTAAAGCCTCCACACGCGTGGAGATGCAGCCTTACGGCGGTTAGATGGTATTTTCCACAGCTTCAGCAGTGATAGATCTCAGTGCATATCAATGCAATCGCCCCGGAAAATCTCGCTAACGTAGCTATCCATTTTTTGCACAGCATGACCACTGCACAGGACAGGGGGACCCTGCATACCAGCTAGCAGCATTCATCTGCTATTAGCTCTCTGGCCTGGAAAATACGAGTAATACATGCACAGTGGGCGGACACTGGCGTGACTTCTCGCCGCGTGGATAGTCACACTTTGCAAATAAGTGCATGCCACATGCAAACATCACAGCGAGAGCGGCTGAAAAGCGCCGCGGAGTTTTTTTCCCCATCTCGAAATGCCAGGCAGCTAGCTAGGCAGCTAGCTCCTTAGCTACATTGTTGTAGCAAACGTAGACGCGCATCCTCGGCCAGGAAGCCAGAGGGGCTGCAGGCTGCCCGGGATGAGCAGCGGGATAACGGGCTAACCTGGCAGAACTCCTGGCAGAAATGCAGGGAGGCTTCCAGCGGAGACTGCGAGCTCTCCTTCAAAGCTGTGGTCAGACCCTGGAAGCGCTCTCGGAGCTCCTCGATAGCTTTCCGTGTGTCATATTCCTTCTCTGTCTCCCCCTCCGCCATCTTCACAACAATCACGACCGCGTACGCACAGATGTTACGCTGCCAGACTCGCACACGCACGCGCACGCAGGGGGGAGGGGAGAGCACACTGTGTGCTCCACATACATCCACCGCTGATGTCAACAAAGCATCCGCGACCCCGCAGGTACGGCGCTCACACCCCGCACACGGGCCGCCACGCGTGCAGTCGCCCGCCTCGGCGTGACCGATCGGGGTTTCCCTGAACGCCGCATGGGGCAAATGTGCGCCGATACCGCAGGTGAGAAGTGACCTCCAGCCAGGGACCCTCTGTACAAGCAAGGTGGACAGAAAGCTTTCACAAAAGTTTGAACCAACCCCTGATGCCCCCTTTCTCTAAAATAGTCCCATCTTTATTGCCCCATCAGGGTAGTTAGAGGGTTCACAGCAGGCCAGATCCAGTGGGACAGATGTTCTCCATCAGGGTGAGTCCATGTGGCCTCTGATCATCTCATCCAGAAGGGCAGCAGCAGCTGGACCATCAGGTGTTACCTCCTCATCATGAAGAGCATGAACCCCTGAAGTGTCCCCTCCAGCAGAGGAGTCACTACATGGTGCCTTCAGTGACTTTCTGGGGTTTTCTTTTACCCTCATGGCTCACAAACAAACAGGTGGAGCTTCCCTACACGTTTTTCTTTAGTCACAATCAACACACCGAAAACGGGTGTTTAATTTTAAATCAATCAAATAAACCCTGTGAGCGCTTCTGCAGCTTTTGATCAGGAAACTGAGTCAGGAAGTAAAGTTATGGTGAGTTTAGCCTCATTGATTCCACCAGAGGTTAGAATCACTGATGAGAATCTCTCTTACGTCGCTTTAAATCTCAGTTTCAGCTTTTTTTACTGGGTGCTTGAAGTATTTTGCCTCCATTTCTGATGTGAAAATCAAATCTGGAGCTGATCAACAAGTAGATTCTTATTTTCCTCTTGATGTGCACCTTCGTTTCTTTATGTTACATTGATTTAATAGAGTAAAAAAACACACATTTCCCTAAAAACACACACTATGTCACACGGAGTTCAATAAAAGACACACTCGTTAAAATGCAACCTCTTGGTGTATATTTTAATTGCTTTTCAAATCCACTATTAAATACAGTGATCGATACGTAGGCTGATTACTCATCACAGACAGAAACACTACAAAAACATCACCTGGCTGTTGTAAGCACACACGTTAAACACAGACAAGAGCTCGTGCATATGAGAAGAAACTCTGGCGCTGCAGGACGTTCTCTGGTCCTCGTCGGTCAGATCTTATGGAAATAGCAGGTGCTGCAGTGGCAGTGTGTGTGGTTTCTCACCTTGATGCCAGCTACCTCTGTCTGTCAGAGGAACAGAGGAAGAAGGAAAAAAAAGATGATTAATAACAAGCAGTCCAGAGACTGTATGAATGGATGTGTGCATTCTGTTAGCAGCTGAGTTGAAACTAAGTGGGAAGTAAATTAAAACTAAACGAGTGGTGGAGGAAGCGCTCGTATTCTTTATTAACACACCGTGTAAATACATGAGTAGAATTTAAAGTCTGATTTAAAAAAAAAAAAAAGCACATAAGTGTTATAATGTAATTGGGAATTCGGTATCAACAGCAAAAGCACTTGTGACTAATTTAAACCATCTGGGGAGTTCCATCCATCCATCCATCCATCCATCCATCATCTCTACACCTTAATCCTCACCAGGGTTATGGGGGGCGGAGCCTATCCCAGCTGACTCAGGGTGAAGGCAGGTTCACCTGGACAGGTAACCAGTCTATCACAGGGCTACACTTAGAGACAGACAACCAAGCACACTCACATTCACACCTACGGACAATTTACAATCACCAATTAACCTCAGCATGTTTCTGGACTGTGGGAGGAAGCCGGAGAACCCGGAGAGAACCCACGCTGCACGGGGAGAACATGGAGACTCCACGCAGGAAGATCCCGGGTGTCCTCACCGGGACGCCGACCGGCGACCTTCTAGCTGTGAGGCCACAGTGCTAACCACTGATCCACCTGCAGCCCCTGAAATGATCATCCACTCATGTGTTCTAAGCCTACACTGAACAGGAGGGGTAGGAAACCGGTACAAATGATAGTAAATAGGCAGAAAGTGTAAAGTAAAGGTTCGTGTACCTCGTAGCTGTGCTTTGCGACGCAGCACGAGGCCTCTGAGGTGATGTTCTTTGGGATGGTCATGGTCTTCATGGACTTGAGAGGCGTCGGGTACGCTCTGGAGAAGCAGCAGCCCATGCACTGGTAAATGGGCCGATCCCTGGAGAAGAAACTGTTCATCCTCAGCGTGCACTCCTCGCAGCCCACTAGAGAAGACGGTTCAGAGAGCAGAGTGGACAACCTGTAGCGCCGTGTCAGCTGGAATATATTTAAAAAATACCTAAAGATGGAGCTGATTCACTGAGCTGTGGGGTTTTTGCACCTCTTTCATTAATTACCGACCAAATCACGAGCCAGTCGGGCATCTTATCAGTAAACACAGTGGTTTTGTGCTATGAGCAGTTCTTACTGTTTGAAAGGTCGACGTTGGGGTAAGAATCAGCTATGTACAGAAGAAAAGACAACAGGAGAAGAGACAGTCCAGCTGTTTTCATGGAGCCCGTCGTAGTCGCAGCGTTTACCTGGAAATACAGAAGAAACCAGTCAGTCCAGAGAACCAAAGCACCAGTGGGTCATACAGAGATTATTAAAGCCTTACCATGTTGAGAGAAAGCTTCCCCTGCATCGCGCCTCTGTACAGGACTCCTTTACATCGAGGAGGTCTGCTCTGGTCCGTCTGGTTTTATACTGGAGCTCCTGGTCACTTCCTGGATTAGGTACCGACCTTATCAGTGATCTCAGTGACTCACCGGCCAATTTGCTCCCCGTCATCTAATCCCCTTAAAAGCCCAAAATGATAAAAACCAACCACCAAAACAGACCTCCACCATCCCTCCATCCTGACGGTGGACGTTCTGTTTAATCCCTGGATCTGTGTTCCTTGGTAACTGAGGCTTGTTGTTATTTGTCAGGTCACAGCAGAGGGAGGGACATTAATTAGGGATTTTCTCCTTTACTGCAGATAGATCACTTATACAGGCAGCCTGAACGCGCTCATTATGAGGAATGGATCAGCCTGAAATATCACTTTTTAATCACACTATAGCCTCTTATTAATAGCTGATAGATCGATCGGTCTCTGTAGTTTTCCCTTGACCTGATAGGACCACTGCTTTTCTTCCATGTATTTTGAACATCCTTGCAATTTTTTAATGTCAAATTGTGCTTATTTCACAGATAACCTGGAAAGACATCAAATTGTCTTATTTCCTAAATTTTAAATTACTCCTTTAATGCAGTTTGTGTCACATTTAATCTGCATTCTTTGCTATTTTGAACTATACATCAATGGAAATAAACTTAATCGGTTTATTTCTGGTGTGCGTTTTCAGCGTTTCTTGCAAAATACATAAAATCAAAGTCAAGCAGAAGGACCGGATGGACGGAGCGATGAATTAATGAAGAGATATCTGATAGTTGTTAAGGAGTTATCCGTCCGTCCACCTCCGACATCTAAAATGTCAGGGATGAATATGGATTTATCTTGGAGTTGCTTCACATGTTTACAGAAGCGCTGCCGTCCCGTGTCCTTGGTCGTGCTGGTGATAAATCCTCGGCCTAAGACTCAGACGGTCAGGAGGCTAAACGTGGAGGACAAACTCTTGAATGGCAGAAATATGAAGATGCTGGTTGTTGGCTGATGCTGCAGCACTTGTTGTCGCTCATTTACAACCCTGTGATGTAAACAGACGAAGAGCAGCGGCCGTGGATTCGTTTGCTTCTGTGTGATTATCTAAGTAGGTCTGCCATGTTTGCTGAACACTTTAAGCATGAAAAATTTAATCTCAAACATTAACTTATCACATCTTTCCAGATCTGACAGCCCTTTTTTTTGTTTTTTACCCTTTCATGCTCATTTGTCTGAGTTTCTTACGTAACATCAGATTTGGCTATTTGTAGCAGCGTCTAAAATAACCGCCTGAAATCGAGAAGACTGATAAAGTGAGTTAGTGTGTCTGAGCGGGATGAGTCTGTCAGAGATAAAGTGGATCTGTGAGAAGATGTTTAGGATAAGTGACACATGAAAGGAGGGCTGGTGTACATTAAAGCAACTTAATTTATGAAAGAAAAAGATCAGCGAGGAGAGACCCGAGGACGGCTTGAGGACAGGTGCAGCTTTCCCGTCTCTCATTGATCTGCTTCACAGATTTATAAAACTAAGTGTGGTGCTAAGTTTCTCATGTTCTGCAGGTTCACGAGGAGGGCCAGATGATCAAAGGCGTGATTAGTGGAAGCAGACACGCTGCAGTTCTCTCCTCGTTGTAAAAGGATGATGACGAGGTGGAGGTGGATTCCCCGGATGTGGAGTTAACTGTTATTGAAACACATTTCCAGAGGACCAACAAAATGTCAATCCAAATGTTTCTTAGCTAAGAAAAGCCAAATACCAACCAAAAAGGTCACTTAATGAACCAAAGACAGCAACAAGCAAAACCTTAGAGTCACAAAATGGTCATGGGCCAAAGAAAAGAGAAGCCTTGTTTGTCTGTAAGCATCAATAACCTCATAGGATCCTGGTTCTGCTCGGTTCTCCCACAACTGCATGGTCTAATTAACTCGAAACATGTCGCTATTGACTCAAAAATGATTTAAATGACACAAAAAATGTTCAAAGTGACTCAAAAAATGTCTAAAGTAATTTCATACATGTCACGAATGACTCAAAAATCACAACAATGACCCTAAAACATGTCCAGTGACTTAAAAATAGTCCAAAAGTATTTAAAACTTGTCCAAAACGACTCAAAAAACATCTAAAATATCTTCAAACATGTTAGAATGACTCAAAATTAATCAAAAATGACTTTATAAAATGCCCACATCGACTGAAAATTGGTCCAAAACAATTTGAACTTGTCACCACTGGTACTGAGTACGAGTGGTTCTGGAGGAAGTCCTGCGCTGCTGATAGAACAGATTTAAAAATTCATTTGTTCCAGCTTCAGTCAGGCTAATTAATAAGAAAATAGCTTGAATTGTGTTTTTTAAAACACCATGTTGTGGACTCATGAAATTAGACGATGATGTTCATGTTTATTCTGTTTTTACCTCATGTACGTATGCATGCATTTATTCTATCTGTGTTTCTCCTGTGTGTGTCTGCTTGTGTTGGCTGCAGCCTGGAACAATAAAGTTAATCTTGAATCTTGAGGATGCGGCGTTAACACAGTCACTGTTTCTCTGGAGGACGTAGTGGTGATGGCAGGTCATGTTGTCAGCAAGGCTCCACACAGTTCACTAGCTCTGGATAACAAGTCACTGGAACCAGGGACGAGGTGGTCCGCTGGCATCTGCTGGTTTCTTGGTTCTGTTTAGTAAAGCAGTAGAACGATCCATTAAACCTGCCATTAGGAGTCCAGTGAGATCAGCCTAAAAATATTTGATCAGTTCAAAAAATCCAATCTGCCTAAATAAAGCAGTGAACCTGACGATATCGCGAATATGAAACTGTCACACTTCATTGGTTTTATGGGAGCAGTCGTGCCCACAGTCATATGTTTGAAAGGAATCTAAGTCATCCAACCACAACAAAAACGCTCACAATTGATCATTGTCAAAGCTGCTCTCCACAGCTCTCCCCACACATTATCCATCAGCTGCACATCCCTCAGTGACCAGGGATCAGCCTCTGCTTCTGCTGTGGTACAAACTGCTGTGTTTTCTCTCTTTGTTAAAAACAGGTCTGTTGTCTGTTTCCAGAACACTGAAACAGGTTTTGCTTGCTGTAATCACTCCGTCTGCTCAATTAAAAGATCCCACCCTGATGACTTTAACTGTAAATACGGGTGGACGCCGTCTGCAACCCGTCTGAGCAACAGGAAGGAGGATGCAAGAGTTTATTTAATCTTAATATTTGTGTTCATGTCACTCCACTGCAGCTGCACAGTTTTTTCTCTTTTCAAGAGAAGCCTCATGCACGCACACACACACACACACACACACACACACTCACACACACACACACTGTCCTCATGTAAAGGCCTCAGTGCAAGAATGACAAAATGCAAAGAGGGGGAATATGTTAGAATGAAAGCACGGAGGCAGATCATAGAGAACCCAAAGGCACACTATCTGCACCGTGGCAGGATAGATCTGTATTAATATTTGCTCTTATTTCATTAAACAATACATTCTGCTGCCATCAGAGCTTCTCACTGTGTATCACCAGCAGTAAAGCAGACAGGGGCCATGATGCGTTCACAAACTGGCGTATTTTAGAGGATATTAAAGAAAACAAACCGACCACAGTATCAGTCTGATGTAAATGTTTTATTTATTCTGGGTTAAAGAGTCTGAGTTGATTTCTCTTTAATAAGATTTCTGGCTCAGGTTTCTTGAAACAGTGACGTGTGCTGTTTGTCATCATATTTATGCCCATTTTAGGTATTCAATTTTTGATTTAAAACCAAAGTTAACCATAAATTTTGCATTCACGGCTACTCGTAAGGAGCTGTAACTGCACAAATATAATTCTGACTTTAAAATCTGGAGCTCCACTTGACTTTTATGACAAAATGAGGTTTCTTTTATAGCCGTAGCACAAATTCTACAGACAGGGTTTTGGCTAATACCTGACAATTTACAGAAGAGCTCTTTCACAGTCTTGGCACCTGCTGCCTATTAGTTTTAGCGCTGAATGGAAAAGTATTTACTTTCTGAAGCGATTGTTTTGAACATCTGTCTGAAGCGGACTTTATGGTTTGTTTGGGACACGAGCAGTCGTGTTATTTTAGTCCCATAAATTCAAAATAGACAGCATCATAAAGTCTACCTGTGGACTTATTAGGGATCCGTCTGTCGCAGTCCGTCTACGATTAGACAAGAAGGTATTTGTTTTATTATGCTTCTCTGGTATATGTGTAGAATTTCGTTTGAATATTTGGCCTTTAATTTCCGAGTGCTGAGTCATTTTTACTGTGATTTGCTTTAATAGTTTTCTTTATGTCATCGTATTTTGTTAAGTAAATTGCATGTCTTTGTGAAACCACTCACAACTCACTCTAAATTATTTAATTACACATTTCTACTGATGAAGAAAATATGCTTAAACAGCTGTGTAAGATATTGCTCAGAATCAACCAAACAGGCTGTAAATGCGCCGCGCTGAGGGACTGGTTGGAGTCAGGTACCTACTAAAACTTTATTTTTTCAACCATAAGGCGAAGATCCCCTCTAGTGGTGATGGAGAAAGCAGATCACCAACTGTCAGAGAAACTTTGGAACTGAATTCAGAATTTGGATTTTTCTGCAAAACTGCAAATCTTGCATCTGCTTGTGAACGCATCATGAAAAACAAAACCCAAAAGTTTTCTCTCCTGGTGTAATGTTGCAGATATTCTTAACCAACACAATTCAGCCAAACTTACTGTGCAGTTTTGGATAAATAAGATAATTCTTTATCAGAATGAGAATTAAAATCAGCTTTACTGGCCAAGTATAGGGATGCAGGGTGTCTCAGTGGTTAGCACCGTGGCCTCACAGCTAGAAGGTCGCCGGTTGGCGTCCCGGTGAGGACACCCGGGATCTTCCTGCGTGGAGTCTCCATGTTCTCCCCGTGCAGCGTGGGTTCTCTCCGGGTTCTCCGGCTTCCTCCCACAGTCCAGAAACATGTTGAGGTTAATTGGTGATTGTAAATTGTCCGTAGGTGTGAATGTGAGTGTGCTTGGTTGTCTGTCTCTAAGTGTAGCCCTGTGATAGACTGGTTACCTGTCCAGGTGAACCTGCCTTCACCCTGAGTCAGCTGGGATAGGCTCCAGCCCCCCATGACCCTAGTGAGGATGAAGGTGTAGAGATGATGGATGGACAAGTATACCTACACATACAAGTATACCTACACATACTAAATACTTCTTCTTAAAGCACCTACACTAAAAGCAGGGTGATCTATAGATAAAGCATGTTTACAGTGAACCAGAAGTTTGGTGCAAATTGTGCAGATTATGACGGTACGACTAAAAACGAATGCAAAAAATAAATGCAGACTTATTAGACTTGATGTGGGGGTGGACGGAAGTGTAAGGGATCAGAGACAAGAATAACAGGGATTATATATGAAACTAACAGTGCAAACTCTTTCCCCGCAGCCTGCATCAAACAAATAAAAATGTGAGTATGTTCAGTAGGCTCCTGGTACAAAGGCTGTGACCTCCTCTTTTGTCTGTGTGGCAGATGAGCTGTAAACCCACGGATAGAGTGACACAGTGTGGCGGAAAGAGGGACCTGCCTGAGCCCTGCTCCGTACTGTACTACTGGTCCTAATGCTGCTCACATCATGTCCCACATTTTGTTTTGTTTGACTGTACTGGCATCTGATCTGAGAACAGACTAGATTAGAAAACAGCCCGTTATTATTATTAATACTATTATAATTATAATTACCACCAGTAATGGCGGCGGTGGTATATTACATTATTAATAAAAATGTTTTTATGGGAGAATTCCTCGTTATTTTTCAACAATATTTACTTGTGTGTGTTTTTTTTAGTGTCCCTATAACCAACATTTTATCCGCTCGGTTAAGCGACGCTCCGCCGTGAATGCATCGCGTGTGCTGTTCGTGAAATGACGGCTGTGGTCGCTGGAAGTCTAATTATGATGGATGCTGCGGATGACCTGCTGCTCTACTGTAAAATGCATACAAGGCAAGCCCGTGCAGGGCTGTCCAAGAAACCCCATCGACGAGACAAAACTCGAGGCGTGAACGTGGCAGCCATTTTACATCATCAAGAGTGAATGACTGAAGCCGGACCAGTGCCGGGAGTTTTACACTTTTTCTGTCTTTTAAATATCACATTTATCTTCCTAAATAATCAGCACCATACACGTTGGTGTGCCAGCGGCAGGTAGGGCGAATGCTTCTGATTGGTCACGTGATTGTTGCTTCATTGATTGCTAAAAAGTCTGAATCGTGCGGTGCTGTTTCAAACAATGTGGAAACTGGTGGTGGTTAGGAACGAGTTCTCCAGACCGGCTTTTTGAAAATGGACTCTTCCTATGTGGCGGCACGTTGACAAACCACGCATCCAGCGGGCTAAAGCTCTAGCTTCCCACACCGCGTTTCATGTAATTGCATTTGAAAGCCGTGCTTTGTTAACTGGAAAAGTCCCTACCGACAAATGACGTTGTAACAATGGCCTCACTGAAATTCCGTTCGAATTAGCATGCTAGCTTGAGCTAGCTCATTTTGACAGATCATGGAACTGACATGCTCATTGTCATTGTATGCTAACAGCACCTAGCTTGCAAAAGCCAGTTATATTAGCTAGAATCGGCGATTGTGCCTTGCTGCTGGACTAACAGACCTGTTTCGTGCCTACTAAAATAATAAATGTAGCTGCACTGATAGAAAACGCATACTAGTGCCTCATGTTATTGTCCCGATGAAGGTCCCTAGTTAGCTTGACTGCTGTAACATTAGCTGTGCCAACTAGCCCGCTAGCTAGCTAGCCTCAACGTGTGCGAGTCAGTCCCTCCCCGCTAAATCTAACATTATCTCAAAAATTGGGGAGGAAACTAATTTATTCCCAGAAATTTGCTAACGCTGCACATTAAAAATTCAGCGGTGGTTTGCGCCAGGGCTTGATAATCACTTATTTACGTAGCAGATGTGTTTTTAACCACAGAGAAAGCACGTGCTTGCCGATAAAATGTGACTGATTAGCGGACACTGTAAAATATCGACTTGACGATATCGTTAGGCTCATGTTAGCAAAGGCTAAAACTGAAGATTGCCGTCCACGTTTTGCTGAGTCCAGCGCTGCCGGATAGATTACTGTGAACAGAGATCAGGCTGATTGCTGCTCTGCACAAGTTCAGGACTGGGAGGTAGTATTTGGGTTGATGATTAAAATGATGATTGGAGTGTTTACCAAAGTGTCACAATATGTGCTGCAGAGTGTCAATAAACAAAATGCTAAAGGGTGCATACTTGCTCACTGGTCAGTCACCGGAAACCGGGGCTCACTCTCTGATGGAACACGTGTATCAGCTATCTAGCCTGTGCTGAAGTCAGCAGTGAGAAGGTAAGCTAACATGTAATTTAGAGACCATAGCAGACAAGGCTTCTACACCAGCAGCGACCAAGAGGACTGAGACTCAGGCGTTAGCAAGTAAACTTGGCTCCTTAGCCCAGAGCAAACCAGAATGGAAAGTACTGCCACATGGACACAAACATCGTAGTTTTTACAATATGCCATTGAACTGATTTCTGTGGGGAATTTTGTATGTGCATTGTCTGTCTTGCGCACAATGTCACATCTGTTGATTGCCTGTATCCAGGTTTTGGAGCTTCTACTTCATTCAAGCTGAGAGCTGCAAGAGTTAAGATGGTGAAAAGTCTCCAGACTGTGAAGGGCCACTTGCCATGAGAATGTGTTGTGCACATGTCAACACCCCCTGTTTGATGATTTGGGTTTAACAGCATCAAATTCACACCAGACCCGTACCTTGTTAAACCATTTATTGTGTTTTGCAAAATGATTTGCCTGACAAGTCTGAGACTTTACACTCTCTTGAACACATCCCAAGTCTTGCCCTTGACCCAGGATTAATTTGGCTCATTGCATTTACACAGATTTCTGGAGACATGGCCACAGAACATATTAATGGAAATGGTCCAGAAGAACCAATGGACACCTCTGCTGCAGTTACCCATTCTGAGCACTTCCAGACTTTATTAGAAGCTGGTTTACCACAGAAAGTTGCTGAAAAACTAGATGAAATTTACATAGCAGGTAAGGCACTATGAATATACTTGCATATTTAATATGCAATTTTTTATGTTTATCAATTTCTTGCATGTATTGTCATTTTATCACCTTTTTGAATGGGGGAATTGGGATCCTGAAGCAACTTTTTGTGGTTTCCTACCAAAATGGGTACTGCAGTGCTACAAAATATTAAATTACACATTGCCAGTTTGAAAATGTGTAAATTGAAATGATTGCTGCATTTGCATTCCCAACATAGTTGCATGATCACTGGTGTCAGGGCGAATGAGTTGTCTCTTCCTGGGAGTGATGAGCCTATCTAGATCCGCCAATAATTTCTATGAAGTGTCTGCATCCTGTAGAGTTATTGCAGAGCCGTTGGTAGGTACGTCGTCTACGTACGATGTCAGCTACAGCTTACATATCTGTTACTTTAGTTAGATTTGACAGGTGTGTATGGGGTTGAGCTGTAGGGACAAAGTTTTGGGGTCATATTAGGACTTGTTTGGTTTATCACTTTGAGAAAAGTACTGGTCTGGCCTTTTCAGCCAGATGGGACTGAGGCGGAAACAATGGCAGCAGCTGTCTGGTGTGTGGCTGCCTGAGACAGGTGACGGCCCCTCCATAGAGGAGCATGCAGACCGGCTCATTAGAAACTCCCAGCCACAGTATAGAGGGGTACTGGCATATCAAGTTGCACTGTCACATCTGTTGTGATTAGTTCTGCAGAAACGTGCTGGCTGCAAAGTAAAGTGCAGCCCGACTACTGTACACAGCTCCATTAGATTAGGCTGGTCCTGCTCCGCACTCTTAATTGTTGTAGTCATTATTTATTCATTACTCATTCAAAAGATTTTTTGTTGTACAAAATATTCCGCATGTAAATACTTGTCTGTGATGCCCTCCCTTGTGTTGTAATTTTACTGCCTGACAGTGTAGTGATGGAAGTTTCCTCTCCTTTCAGTCGCTCATCGTTTCTCTGTGTTGTTCGACCTGCAGGTTTGGTGTCACACAGTGACTTAGATGACCGAGCGATTGAGGCTCTGAAAGAATTCAACGAGGAAGGTGCTCTCCAAGTCCTTTTGCAATTCAAGGACAGCGACCTCTCACATGTTCAGGTATGCATGTGGCACCGCTTGTTTACTGCTCAGAGAGTTTTTAATGCCTCTGCACAGAGTGGACGTCCTTCATGTCGTGTGATGAATATCAGTCTTATGTAGTTGAATTGAGATTGCACAATCACTCTTAGAAGTCATTGATCTTATCTGGAGGACTTAAACTTGCTGTCCCGTCTACCTGGCTGTTCTTCCTCTAAACGATAAGTTGTCCTAATTATGTTGATCGGTTGTATTTATTGTTTGATTGTTTGTGTTTCAGAACAAAAGTGCCTTTCTTTGTGGCGTGATGAAGACGTACAGACAGAGAGAGAAACAAGGGACCAAAGTGTCAGACACCAATAAAGGACCAGATGAAGCCAAAATCAAAGTGAGACCTGATAGTCCAGCAAATGATTATGTTGAAACTGATTTTATGCTCTAGATGTCATGTGAGAATATTGAGTGTGTTTGATTTCAGAAATGCGTTTAGTGTGTGTAAGCAACATGTTTGAATGCATCACATTCATGACTAGTGATTAAACAATCACCTCTTTGATTTTCCATATCTGTCTGACTGTCAGGCTTTGCTGGAGAGGACTGGTTACACTCTCGATGTGACAACAGGACAGAGGAAGTATGGTGGTCCTCCTCCAGAGTCTGCCCACTCTGGGGCACAGCCCACCATCGGTACAGAGGTACCAGAACGTTTGCTTTTACATCACATTGTTTAGTGAGCATTACTACACAAGAACGATGCACCTTTATTTACTCACTCTGTCTGATTGGTTGTTGTTGTTGTAACTACTGGGCTAAGAGCTTCAGGTATGAAACGGTGTCCAAATGATGACGCTTTATTATCTTCTGTAGTAACCGCGGTTACGCTGATAGTTTACCGCTAAGAGCTGACTGGACACCTTTTCATCAGAATGACATCTATTCCTTGTCTTTACCCCACATTTCAAATGAAAGAGTTGCTCTAATGCACCGTGTTTCCTCTCCCTGTGAATCTGGCAGATATTTGTAGGCAAAATCCCCAGAGACCTGTTTGAGGATGAGCTGGTTCCACTGTTTGAGAAAGCTGGCCCCATCTGGGACCTGCGCCTGATGATGGATCCTCTCAGTGGCCTGAACAGAGGCTACGCCTTTGTCACTTTCTGCACTAAAGAAGCTGCGCAGCAGGCTGTCAAATTGGTAGGTCTATTGTACTGCAATTAAGAACAGAAAGGGAGGCTTTGTGGGATTGTTTGTCACACCTAGCCTGTTCTGCCAGTAGGAATCAGTCAGAATCAAAGAAATCCTACGTAGCAGACAGTATGCTAATCATGTTTTCTAACTTGAAGGTATGTGGAGTGCGTCTCCTAGTTGGAATAAGATGTGAAATAGTCTCTTATGCGATCGTTCATCCTTCCGCAGTGCAACAACAATGAAATCCGACCGGGTAAACACATCGGCGTGTGCATCTCTGTGGCCAATAATAGACTGTTTGTTGGCTCCATCCCCAAGAGTAAAACAAAAGAGCAGATTGTTGAAGAATTTGCAAAAGTCACAGGTGAGTCAGGACCATCCTCTCATTTCTGAATATGTGTTCATCAGCTTCATTCTACAAATGTTTTAGCTCAAAACTTTCAGATTCACTCACCAGATTAGCAAGTTTCCTCAGTAATCAAACTGTTTTCTGTCCAAATGATGATCTCATTACTGTGCTGGAGTAATTCACGTTACTGTGATGGTTTACCGCTAAGATCTGACTGGACACTGAATATAGTAAATTATTTTTTTTATTTTGTTGGCAGACTCTGGACTGGAAGAAATATTAACATTACTTAATGTAAAGCTTTAAATCTCTGTACAGCAACTTACAGCTGCAATAAAACAATTTAGATTATTTATGGTTAAGATTTGAGACTTTAACAGATAAATCTCTATCTTAAATTATTTTATTGCATCTCTTGCGGTTTCCTAAAAGCAGGATTGATGTCACTGGTTTGGTAGAAGAAGGATGTGATTGTTCTTTTAACCGAAACCTGCTTTTTCTTCACCTCTCTCCCCGTTTCTTGTCTCTACAGAGGGTCTAAATGATGTCATATTGTACCACCAGCCAGACGACAAGAAGAAGAACAGGGGCTTTTGCTTCCTGGAGTATGAAGACCACAAGACGGCAGCTCAGGCCCGCCGCCGACTAATGAGTGGCAAGGTGAAGGTGTGGGGGAATGTGGTCACTGTGGAGTGGGCCGACCCCATTGAGGACCCCGACCCAGAAGTCATGGCCAAGGTAAGGCAGAGCTCCTCGGTAATGTTGGATCTATATGCCGCCAACATGTCTTTTGCCTACGACTGTATCCTGCAGCAAGAATTATTCCCTTTTGTGCCAAAGCCCTGAACTTTCTTTTCTTTGCTTCCAGGTCAAGGTGCTGTTTGTGAGGAACTTAGCAAGCACTGTTACAGAGGAGATACTTGAAAAGGCCTTTAGTCAGTTTGGCAAGCTGGAGCGAGTGAAAAAATTGAAAGACTACGCCTTCATCCACTTTGAGGAAAGAGACGGTGCTGTGAAGGTACGGAGGAAAGAACCTCTTCAGTGAATAGACGTGATGGTGAAGTTAAACTGGGATTTTGGTGTCATTGCGGTGTTAATAATTTTGCAGGCTCTGGCTGATCTCAACGGCAAAGACCTTGAAGGAGAGCACATTGAAATCGTCTTCGCCAAGCCCCCTGATCAGAAGAGGAAAGAGCGCAAGGCCCAGAGGCAAGCCGCTAAAACGCAAATGTAAGCAAGAACAATGCGAGCAGATCATTGGAAGCGCCTCAGTCTGTTTCATAGAAAGACGCATAATATGCTTCTGATGCGTTTAATAATTCAGCAGCATACATAACATGGCCATACTGCCCCGGCGTATCACATTTACATTCTGTTATACAGCAGGATGCATGCTGATGTGTAGTCTGTGTCTCCCCCCTCAGGTATGATGAATACTATTACTACGGGCCTCCCCATATGCCGCCACCCACAAGAGGCCGAGGACGAGGCGGGCGAGGGGGCTATTCCTACCCTCCTGATTATTACGGCTATGAAGACTATTACGATTACTATGGATATGATTACCACAACTACCGGGGCGGCTACGATGACCCGTACTACGGCTACGAGGACTTCCAGGGGTCTGGCAGAGGACGAGGAGCGAGGGGAGGAGTCCGCGGCGGTGCCAGTCAGACCAGGGGCCGCGGTGCTGTCACACCGAGGGGCCGAGTGGGCTTCTCCCAGCGAGGAGGTCTTGGAACAATCAGAGGTAAATGACTGTTTTAATACTGATGTTGTCAAATTAGTCGCGCTGCGGTGACTAATAAAGCTCTGTTCCAGGTCGAAAGAACTCGGATCGTGGCTCACTTTATTTTGACTTTTGCTATTTAGTCTCTAATATCACAGGAAGTGTCACTCCTGAGCTCGGTCCTGGTGCCGGCATGTTTTCTGCGAGTAGGTCAGTTATGAAATTTCACGGTTGGAAGGCCTCTTGTAGATTAGCAAACAAAAGCAGCTGTAGGTGTTGGGTAAACTGAAAGTTAGGGATGAACTGCAGTGCAGGAATTGGTTGTCTTCTCAGGGTAGTTTAATTGTAAGGCAGCACTTAAAAAGCGTTACACCTGCTTATCGGCCTCATAACTAATCTCTGACAGGTGTCATCTTACAGAGCAGCCAGGCAGCTTGTTTGCCAGCAGACAGAGGTCAAGCTCACCACCATGCTGCTTTTAAGGCAGCGAGCTGAGACCCACAAACACTAGATCCAGTCTAAATGACCCGATGGAGAACGTGTGCGCCGTGAGTTTCTGGTACTAATTTTCCCTTTATTGCTTCAGCAGGGAAACGGGGCCGAGGGCGGTCCTGACCTGTCACAGTGGATACTGACTTGATGTGTGGGGTTACACCGTAAGCTGCAATGGATGTTGAAACAACGAGCACGACAAAAAGGTCCAATGATATTCCAGCCTTACAGAAGAAGCATCTCCCCTCCCCCATGTTTTTTTATACTCATTTTTTTTTTCTGAAACTGCCACCTTAAAAAAAATACGCAGAGGGTTCTGAATAGTCGCCACAGCCTCTTGCCCAGAGTCCCTGTACCAGCCCTGATATACAGGGCTTTATGAATTGCCCTTACAATCTCCCCCTTCCCTGTCCCTGAACATGCCATTTTTTAAATAATTATTGAAGAAATTGCACTTTTTAAGTTCTTAGGTTTGAAGTGGCTCAAAGGAGCTTGATGCTATTGTATATTTTTGTGCTTATCGCAATTTTTATTGTCGGAATATCCATGTTAATCTTAATTGTTTGATCTGGATGTTTGAAAGAGAACATTTGCAGGGTTTTAGGGTGTACCCACCTGGCATGGATAAGTCAGGCATTCCAGGAAAGTGGTTCTTTTCAGAACTTGTCTTTAAAGGGTTGGTTGACTACCTCAGTACAGAGGACTAAACTACCCGGCCTGTACTGTAAATAGGGAAACTTATATTGATGAAAGCAGGGCTTGTTTTCATACAAAATATGCACAAGAGCTGCGGCGCAAAAACGATGTACTTAATGTAATATAGTCATTTTAGCTGCAGCTCTGCAGACTGCAAACAGTCAAACTGGGCATGCAAAACAATCTCATGAGATGAGTCTGAACAAGCCCTGCTTTTATCCTATTTTGAACTGAATTAGCCGCCTTGCTTCTTCAGAGTATGTAGTTACTGGTTGTATAGTTTTTCGGAAAATGTTACTTTTGTAAAGGCTTCAACATCACGGGCATCCAACTGCCTTTGATTAAAAAAATGAAAAACAAAAATAAAGCCCTGCAGTGTCCCTTTTGTGCCACTGTATTATTCCAGTGGGTTTGTTTTTATATTGATACGACACATTTTCGAGCAACACCAGAATAATGTACGACAACCTAATCCAACCCTTCATCTTGTTGAGATCATGTTAATCTTGAATGATCCCTTCCCAGCTCCCAAGACAGCAACTATGTAGAAGATCTTAGGCGTCTAACGTTGATGGATAACTGAATTGCCATATTGCCCAGTCAGTGAGCATGTGTGCCTAACCTTAGCTGCTATGATTTGGTGAGGGATCATAGTCCCATAGTGGTAGAAGGGATACTGCAGTGAATGATTTCTATTTCCAGGTATAGCATCGAGGAAACTGCTCTTCAATCCCAGTTTTCTATACAGTTAACTCCCTCAATAAAATCATAACAACCACCTTTTGAAAAAAAGATGTTAACAGTTTTAAACTATTGTTGGTGGCCAACAACGTTTTTTGCATTCCTGCAAATAAATTGTTTTATACTGTAAAATGGAGGTGAGTGTAACTTATTTTTGTAATAAAGTTTTTGATTTCTATCTGTGTCTTAGTCTTTGGATAAAATTTCCACGAGGTGCTCTATTAATCGGCAACAGACCTGTGTAAGTATTTATGATGTGTTTGCTCTCGGTTGTTCCGACTTGTTTTTATGTGATAATGAAGAAATGACTGATTTTTACTCTTTAAATGTGTTTTCTGTGTTGGGACATTAGAGAAAGACAAGGTGGGTGAATGGAATTTACTTTCTAGCAGTTACAGAAGATCATGGACGTAACAGCTGAAGTTTTAAACAAAGAAGCTGAACTTGTGTTTATTAAATCAAATCCAGTTTATTGTCATGTTGCTGTACATCCACAGCAGTACAGGCAGGATGAGAGAGCGTTTCTTCAGGATCCAATAACTTAAAGCAATTTAAACAAACAAGTGTTTGCAGATCTGGGTCAGCAGTTCAGCGTTCTGTGGCATGAAGCTGTTGATCAGTCTGGAGGTTCTTCCTTTAACGCTACACAAACGTTTGCCTGATGGCAGCAGTTCAGTTTACAGAGAGGGTGTGAGGAGTCAATGTTCACTAATATAGTAATAAAATAAAAATGATTGGATCATTTTTTTTAATCTCAGTTGTCCCAGGAAGCCACACACATGTTACCATGCAAAGTACCAGCAAGCCTGAACTGGCAGAACTCATCAATTACTGATGACATCTTTTCCTATCGCGAGATTTGACAGACTGGCGTTTTTTCCAGTGCAGTACATTTTAGAAACTGTCGATTATTTTGTTTTGCCTGATTTTTCATGGCGTTTTGATAAACTGCGGATGGATAAAGCCACAAATAATTTACTTTAAATTATCTGATTCCTTCCTAAAATGTGTTTTTTTGGGTAGAAACACCTCCAACCTTCATCCGGTTTAGGTCCGCAGTAACCATAGCAACACTGATGTAGCTCCCACAGCGGGCTAACAGACGAGCTAACTAAATGGTAGTTAACCAGTTTGTGTCCACCAGTTGTCAATAAGTACAGCTGTGAAGATTTCCAGTTTTCTTGCTTGCATTAGAACTTCTTTAGCCCACGCTGGGTCCGTTTCATGCGAAAACACGACAAACCGACATGGCGGCTCCGCAGGACGTCACTCCGCCTCGTCCCTTCAATATGGACACCTCGTCGTGTGCACCGTGACTTCTTTATTTATTAATTTATAGGTCAACATGTGGCTACGCTTGTCACCGTGAAGCTAAACCACCGACAGGAGCCGGTGGCTGCTGGGAGCGCGGCGGAGGTGACATCACGGGTCTCCGGTACCGACCGCCAGCCCCGCGCCGCTGCCCCTCAGCGGCCGGAGATGACAGCCGGAGCACCGCAGCCATTAGCCGAGCAGCGACCCTCCGCAGTTTCGTGCCCAAATGATGCCGTCTAATTGCCGCTAATCCCGCTCATCCTTACAGCTGTGTGCGGCGGCTCGCCGGTCCTCCGCTGTCTGGTGTTAGGACGCGCAGCTTTGCGTGTTTATCTTCTTTCTGCAGATTCATGGTGGTGTCGCTGCTGGACTACGGGGGGGAATGGCCCATGCGATCCGCTGGACGCCCACAGTAAGCCCTGGAGTCAACCTGCTCGTTTATGTGAACGCACCGTGGGTCTGGTGTGATTGTGTGGCTGTTCCACGCCCAGCTGCATCACGTTCCTTCTGTTTACAGTGATATGCAGTAGGACGGAGATCCGCAGACCAGCATGGGGTGCATCACGGCTTATCTGCAGAGAATAAGACGCAGGATGAAGCTGGAGCGGGTCAGAGAGCTGGGTCGGCAGTATCCAGTGTTCTGCTTTCTGCTGCTGCTGCTGCTCATGTCCACCGTGCTTTTAAATAGGTGAGTGCACACCAGGTCACTGAACGCCCCTCCACAGACCCCCCATCTGTTCACTCCATGTGCTGTCATGGTTCTACAGTAGTGCACATGTTCTGTTCTGTTCTGACAGGTACATTCACATTATAATGGTGTTCTGGTCCTTCCTGGCCGGAGTCGTCACTTTCTACTGCTCACTGGGGCCTGAGTCTCTGCTGCCCAACATCTTAGTCTCCATTAAACCAAAGACTAAGGTCAGTCATTAGAGCTGGAGGATGCAGTTATGTGATGGATAGTAAATCATAGCTGGATGTTTGCTGCTGCTAATGGACAGATGTATCAGGATACTGGACACAACATTCAGGCACTTTAGCAGCTGCTGAATAATACCTGCTGTTAATCTGAGTTCACTCTTTGTTGCAGTCGTACCAGCAGGAGCTGTTTCCACTGGGCCACAGCTGTGCCGTCTGTGGAAAGATCAAATGCAAGAGGCACAGGTGAATGACCCGGCTGTGTTGTGGTGCAGCGGCGAGGACGAGGCTGTGTTGTGTTGTATTTTGACCTCATGTCAACAACAGCTAGGATTAAAAGATGAACTCATAATGCCTGCAGACACAGTGGACATTCCCTGAGTGTGACTCTGTCTGTGCTGGCTTTTGTTGTTCTAATAAAAGAGACAGGGCACAAATCAAATGGTAAGATGAACGAGGAAAACAGTCCTCTTTATATATATGTAGTTTTTAAGTATAATTTAGCTTTAACCTCATAACATTTGATCAGTCACCATAGATTCACTCTGCTCAGGACAGTTGTTTATAAGGTTAGCTCAGTCACATTATTTATAAGGTTATAGAAGATGTCACACTGCCCTCTAATGGCCAGGCAGGATTATAACAGGAACCTTTGTGGATAATACTGTGGTTTCCTTTTCCTCTGTGGTTTCTTTCTTTCTTTCTTTCTTTCTTTCTTTCTTTCTTTCTTTCTTTCTTTCTTAGACCAACTCTGTTACTGGAGAACTATCAGCCATGGCTTGACCTGAAGGTTCCTTCTAAGGTGGACGCTTCTCTTTCAGAGGTAACAGACGTAAAGTAAACCTAAATTATATCACAATAACGATCATATTAAATTTACTGATCTCATCTTGTTTTTAATTTTTTTTTTAGATTTTAGAGCTTGTTCTGGAAAACTTTGTCTATCCCTGGTACAGGTGAGCCAGTTTTTGTCTGTCATAATTCAGATTGTGGTTTAATATGTTGAATAGTCCAAGTGACTCCAAGTGTTTCTGTTTCAGGGACATCACTGATGATGAGGCGTTTGTGGACGAGTTGAGAGTGACTCTGCGTTTCTTTTCAGCTGTGTTAGTTCGCCGAACACAGAAGGTAACAGACTGTATGAAGGTAACATTTCTAGATGCTAATTGATTGAATATTATTAGTATTTTTAAACACATATTTCTCTCCCAGGTGGATGTGGCATCCCTTATTACACAAAAGCTTCTTAAAGTTTCCATGAAGCACATTGAAATTATTAGCAAAGCGAGACAGAAAGGTAAGGCTGGTACCATCACACCAACACAGTCTGAGCTGTGTTCCCTGTAATGAGGCTAGCTCTGTTTGTGCTCCTTTGTAGTGAAGAACACAGAGTTTCTTCAGCAAGCTGCCCTGGAGGAATACGGTCCTGATCTCCACGTGGCTCTACGCAGTCGCAGAGATGAGCTGCTGTACCTCAGGAAGCTGACGGAGATGCTGTTCCCCTACATCCTGCCGCCCAAGGCTACGGACTGCAGGTAAGTCAGGAAAGGCCACGCGCTGTACGTTTGTAACAATGAGCCACGACACAGGGGCACAGCGTGATTACTGACACAATAAGAAGCAGATAAGGGTCATGCTTTACTCTTTCTTTCTCTCGTTTCCTGCTGCGTTATCTCTTCGCTCCTCTCAGATCTCTTACTCTCCTGATAAGAGAAGTCTTGGCTGGTTCTGTCTTCCTTCCTTCAATGGACTACTTGGCTGATCCTGTGAGTGTAGACTCATTAAAGGCAGAAGTTCAGAGCTGTTGAATCCCTCTGCTGATACAGTCTAAGACTAAGTTTGATCTGTTTACAATGATCATGCAGATTAGGGACAAAGATTTTTATTTTTTAACATCAAAAATACTTCCAGTGTTTGAAGAGAGTTTTCTGAATGGCTGCTTTTTTTCAATTTTAGGACACAGTGAATCATTTACTTTTGATATTCATCGACAACTCTCCTGTAAGTACTTGTTGAACTGTGAGCTGGTGTGTGGTTCCATCTATTCTATATTCTGTGTATTTAAAAATCTTGCAGCAGAGTCGAAGTAATGTCTGAGTGAAGCATGCATCTGTCTTTGTCTCACCAGCCTGAAGAAGCCACGGAGCCCACTTCAACACTGGTTCCTTTCCTACAAAAGTACTCTGATATCCGCAACAAGAAGCCCTCAGTAAGTGTTTCCTTTGATGCAGAACAATATGGTATTAAAGTACAAAAGCATGTAAAGGCTAGCTCTCCAGAAAGTAAAAGGAAGAGCACCTTGTCTATGTTTTTCTGCTGCACTTTCTCACATCAGGTGCTGAAGCTGGAGCTGAAGGAAATCCGAGAGCAGCAAGACCTTCTCTTTCGTTTCATGAACTTCCTAAAGCAGGAAGGAGCCGTCCACGTGCTCCAGTTCTGCCTGGCAGTTGGTAGGTGTTTCCACTTCCTCTCAGAAGTCTGGATCAAACTTTACTCATAAAAGCCACCGCATTGCTGTGTTTGTGCCCCAGAGACGGTTTGGTAAATATAATCTCAATTAATTACTCAATTCTGACATAACTCCAGAAGAAGCATTCCCTAATTCAGCCCCTTTTTTTCACTTATCAACAACTTAGTCGTTCTGAGATTACAGGCAAAATGTACAGAAGACTGTTTATGATGACACTCGGTTGGCACAGTTATGCATTTTGAAAAGTCCTTGAAGAGCGAGACTGCGACGTGCGACTCTCCTAACTTCTCAGAGGAATTCAACGACAGGATTCTGTGCCCGGAGCTTTCCGACTCAGAGAAAATGATGCTTCACGAGGAGGTGAAGAAGATCTACGAGACCTACTGCTTGGACGAGAGCGTCGACAAGATCCGCTTCGACCCCTTTATAGTGGAAGAAATACGCAACAGTATGTGGCAGCGAGCTTTACTGAATCACTAGACTTAAGACTTTTTAAAAAGAAGCGAGTGCACATGAATGAAGTGTGTGTGCTTTTCTTGACCTTCCCAGTTGCTGAGGGCCCGTATGCAGAGGTGGTGAAGCTGCAGACCATGAGGTGCTTGTTCGAAGCCTACGAACATGTCCTCTCCCTCCTGGAGAATGTTTTCACTCCGATGTTCTGCCACAGCGATGAGGTTAGCATCTCCACCACAAATAAAGTCTCTCATTAATAATAATAATGAACTTTATTTGTGCAGCACCTTTAAGAACAGAAGTCACAAAGTGCTTTTACATAATAAAGGAACACAACACACACACAGAGACGAGGCAACACAGGAAAACAACAACACGTATGAAAGTGCAGATGAACACTCAAAATGTAAAAATATACACAATAAAAATGAAAAAAAAAAACAGGCTGGGTCACTATTGAAAGGTGTGTTATAATAAAACTAGTGAAACTGATTAAAAAGATGATGTCACAGAGGGGAATTAGGATAAAAGCTAAAGATAAAAATAGATTAAGAAAGAGATAAGGAAGGACAGCAAGCAGTACTGATGTAAAAGGGAAAAGAAATTCTAAAAGAGAGCATCACTCAAACGTGAGTCTATAAAAGTGGGTTTTAAGAAGTGATTTAGAAGGAGAAACTGAATCTGCAGCCTGATTTCCTCAGGTAGGCCCTCAACCAGCTCATCACCAACAAGCCTGAGAACACGTCTCAGCCCGATCTAATGAAAAATATAATCTAACCTGATTTACTTGTACAGCATGTTGAACACAGTTTACAGGGCTGAGTGCTGCACATGCTTAAAATACCAAGTTTAACAAATTTGAGCAAAAAAAAAACTGTAAGAAACGTTGAAATGTGATCGTGAAGTAAAAGGTGAAGTCAGGTGTCAGGCTGCACTTGAATCAGCTCTTTTTCCAGATATCAGGCAGCCTCGGCCTGGGTCGCCTCTAAGCACACAATGAAATTTTAAAATCAATCCTGAAACAGACAGGAAGCTACTGAAGGGGAACCATTAATCATATCTATATTTTATCTGCCTGCCATGTACACATTTCTGAAAAATCACGGTCATGGAAGCGCTGACTGCGTGTTCATAACTTCTACCGTTTCCATTTAGATTGTTTTAGATGTAAAAAACAAACGACCCGCCAAATATTGAAAACAGCGCTGAACTGGACTTTGTTGACTCTGCCCTCTTCCGATCTCTCAGCCGCCAACCGCTATCGGTCCTGCCATCGATACCAGACGCACCGCTGGCCAATGAGCCGACGCTGGCGCTGTGCCAAGCTGCCAAGCCGAATTTCACCCCTCAGAGGCAGTTTCATTGAACACAAGTGGGTGGACCAGAGCTGAGCTATTGTCCACAGCAGGCCGCTGCCCTGCATTAATACGGCGTCTGGAAAAGAATATGATTTCATCTGATCCGTCCTATTCCTGCACCCCAATAAACACGGCAGAAATTAAAGCATTTAAGTCCCGTTAGATGTTCCTGTGATGTAGTTCACACACCGTACCAGAGTTTCTATACGCAGTGTTTGATTGCTGTGACCTTTACATGCTTTCATTTCCCTTTTCCGTGTCTTCCTGCAGTACTTTCGCCAACTTCTGAGAGGGGCCGAGTCCCCTGCCAGAAACTCCAAAATGAGCAGGTAGGTTTTCGCTTCACTAAATCCTGTGTTTGTGTGTAACGAGATGAAAGCTTAGCGTAGTAACACACAGGCAGTGATCTAGAACCAGAAACCTATTAACACTCACTGCTCCCTCTTTGTTTTAGGCAGAAAATAAATTGTTCTGTTTTCTTCCACATCCAACTCCAGTTGCTTTAATCTCTCTGATGTCGTTGATATTTTACTTTCGTTAATGCTCACAGCTCCCTGTATCCCCACAGCAGCTGCATTCTGAAGGCAGAGCATAGCATAATGCCAGCCACATCCATTAGAAATGCACGTTAAGTTTAATGGAACGAGCTGTAAGATTAGAGTTTCAGTGTAATGAAACTTCCATTCTGAGTGAATTAACTTGAGCCCAGGGATGGACTGTTGTGTTTTCTAGCGCCGGGTGTGGTGTGTATGCGGCCACGGGGCCCTGCCACTAACTCCTTGTGCATATTGTTCCAGAAATAGCCTCAGTTTGGATGACATTCGGTGAGTATAAGGCATCGGTGTGCTGATCGAAACAGTGGCTGGCTGAGCAGTGCTGCACGCAAGATGCAAAAGACACTCCATTCTTGCCTAAAGAGGGCGACGTACTGCCTTTTTAACAAATTCACCGTGCCCTGTGCCCACTGCAATCAGGCCTCCAGTTCAGCGTGCATCAGCTGATAACAGGATAATGACACGGCGTTTTATCGCTAATCTAATTTCACCCCTACGTACGTCTTTCATTCGGTGCTTGTGCTGTAAATGCAAATGAGAGAAGGTTGAGAAAAGTGACCTTAATCAGCTAATCATGCTAATTATAGCATGAGTCATCATTAATTAGATACTAATCAAGCTAATCAAGAGTCGTGCTGGTTCAGGCTGTAGTTTTCATGATTTTCTTAGCAAATCAAGGTTTGCTTGTTTCCAAAATTACAGAATTAAACACCAGGAAAACTCAGGGGAGGACGTGGAATGGTTTTAGTTCTCAGCTTTTCCGTCTTAAGCAATCTTGTTATGAAGGCAGTTTCCAAAGCAGCATCAATTACGCCACTCAGAGAGCATAGAAGAGACGGCAGATGATAGCTTTCATCAGTGCATTCCCGCTCTCACATCCATGAATGCTGACCAACTACGAGCCATATCTGCGTCTGAGACTCCCCTCCACTCTGCCCGTCTGTCCGCCCGTTTCTCCATCTATGTATTGCCACCACCGTGCTGTGTCTGTGACTGTATGTCCACTCTGATTCTGTAACCACCATACTGCCTGCCCCGGTATGATCCACGGTCCTCTCCCTCCTCTTGCCCGTCGGGATGTGGCCCTGTTCTGCTTATAGTTCCTGGGACTGGAGCCCCGAGTCCCCGTCCTCACTGTTCACCGCCTCTGGCAGCTCTTCACCTGCATCCTTTAACTCCCTCCATGCCCAGTCCACGTTCACAAACTTCCCATATGGCTCGCTATCCCACCACCGCCACTCATCACCCAAGTAAGTCAGGGTCCATCTGTGTGTCGCAGGCCGCTCAGTGTCATGTCGTTCTGTCCACTTCCCCCCACGTGACCCCGGTCCCGGCCTCCACGCCTGCATGCTGGGGCCAGTGCATGGGATCCCGTTTTTATTTGTCATGTGTCCTTTCTCCCCCTTTGTTGTGGTGAAATTCTTGTGTTTGACAATGCAGTGACTTTTCTCTGTTCAGCTTCTGGTGTGTTGGTGTTTCACTGTCTGTTGTTTTTATTTCACGTATCTAACAGGCACTCACACAGAGCACCTGTGATTTTGTGTACCTTCCCTGGTTGACTGGTAACTGATAACACGACGTTGCTGTGATCATTAAAATCTGTGATCCCCTTCAAACGAAACATCCGTTCATGAAATCACTGCTCACTGCTTCTGTGCCGTGTTTGCTTTTGGTCTGGCAGCGCTTTAGCAGCAACCCGGGCATTTCATTGTAAGATGACTGTGAAGTGACGTTCTGGCTCGGGTTTGGCTACCTCAGCTCCTCCCTCCCATTAACGGTCATGATACCGACACAGTGTGCTGCTTCTCCTCCTCTATGGTTCCTCCCCTGTCACTTCTCTGGAGCTGCATGCGCTTTGCCGAAGCCGCGCTCGTCTCCTCCATCACTCATTGTTTGATATCCTCCCTGTTCGAACTGCAGGAACACGTCAAAGAGGGGCGAGTCCTTCGGGATCAGCCGCATTGGCAGTAAGATCAAAGGAGTGTTCAAGAGCACGACCATGGAGGGAGCGATGCTGCCGTCCTACGGGCTGGTGGAGGGAGAGGATGATATGGTGAGGCACAGCTAAAAACAGTCCAAACACTCGTTTTTAGCAGCGGTGGAAGAAGTAAAGTAAAAGTTGTAATACCACACTGTAAAAATACTCCTACAAGTAAAAGTTCTATAATTAAGCTTTAGTAAATATATCTAAACACAATAAGGGAAATGCACCGAGAGAATTTAAAATAATCAGTGTGAGAAAATACTCCCTGTAAAATATATCATTGGGTTTTTAATACTCATGTTTATATATAAAAACAGGATTTAGCTCATTTTGATCTATTTCCTAAAGAACTACAACCAACCATTGAACCAATCAGCTGATATTTGGTTTGTAAACATTCTGTCAATGCTTGTTTTGTCCAACCGGCAGTCCTAATCAAACTTCAACATTATGAAAACATATTAAAGCGAATAGAGGGCAAAAGGGGCAAAAGAGGCACATTTGTGAAGCCGGAACCATGAAAGTATTTGACATGAAAAATTACTTAAACAACATGCAAAACAGTGACCACGGTGCGCTGTGGGGTCATTTGAATTATAACTAAAAAAAAACATGGTTTATAAGCTCTGTGTTTTGTCTGGAACATCATAGTTTATAAATTATCTGGTAACTAAAGCTACTAGAATCTTTATTATTATCCATCTTATTATTATTGTTTTGGTGTGGAGCAGGTGCACAACGCATTTCACTGCACGTTGTACCATCTATAACTGTGTCTGGGACCAATAAAGACCTTGAATCCTAGATAAATATAACAAAGTAAAAAAAAAATCTGTATGTTCCTCAGAAAGTGGTGGAATAAAAGTAGAGAGTGTGATGAATAGCAAAGACTCAAGTGACATGTAAGTACCCCACATTTATACTCAGGTACAGGACTAGAGTAAATGTGCTGAGCTGCACTCCACCGCAGGTTTTTAGATCATGAAAGTGTTTATGATGCTCACAGGATGATCGTTGCCTGTAGTCTAGACTCTAAATCCAAACATCCTGTCTTCTTTTTACTCTCACTAATGTGAACGTCTATTTTACTTGTGAAATTTAAAGCAACACGGCAGCTTTCCGTATTTCTGTTAATCCATCAACCTGCTGCAAAACAAATCAAAGCACTCCTTTACACCACCAGGGTGTAGCTGCCACACGGGGGCGTCGGTGAGTAAAGAAAGGAGCAAAGCTGCCGTCCACGAAGAGAGTTTTCTGATTTGTCAGGTTTTAGTTTTGGATCACTGCTGTCTGGTGACTAAGACGTCTGCATGACCTGAGAAAGCGAGTGTGCAGCCAACCGAACTTAAGTGTTCTCAGTACTTCCTTGAGTTTTATTACCTTGGCTGCCTGCTTTGACAAAGCATTTTCCAGGCCCCATTCAGCACAAGCATATCCACTTGATCGAAGCTTTATCAGCCACGACTCGTGAGAGTTCCTTATCCTTTATCACAGTTGTGCTTTATCAGTACAGAAGGCTCTTAAGTAGTGTTGTTTTATTTTGGTGTTATATTTCAAATAATCGGCGGCATGCACCGGCCTGGCTTCCACAGCTTGTTAGTGTGGCTCAGAGTCTGCAGATGTTTCTCTAATTGCCTGTCCTGTGTAGCGATAGGGGAAATCCTGTGTTTACGTTTGCGTTTCCTTTACTTGTGGCTGAGTCTCAGCTGTTAAAGCCTCCTTTATATTTAAATTCACTGTGAAGAAAGTTGATTTTAACTCAGAGGGTACAGTTTATGTGCAGGTAAACGCACTGAAATTGTAATTCAGTACAAAGTAGAGAGAACATGAACTGTAAAAACAGCTCTCCATCCTGCAGAGATCTCGACCATAACCTGCTCATTCTGAAAAGGCTTACTCTACCTGACCTTCACCTCTCTCGCTTCCTGATATTCAAGGTGGAGGAAGCGATGATGGTGCTGGAGGACGACTCCCCGATGGAGGCAGCCTCCACTCCCAGCACCCCCCGAAACCTCTCGGCCTGGAACATCACGATCCCGTACATTGATTTCTACGACGACGACGTGAAGAGGGAGAGGATTCCTGTGTTCTGCATCGATGTGGAGCGCAACGACCGGAAGGCGGGTGAGGCGGCGTGGACCTTTTCTTTCTGTCTCGCTCAGCGTCAGCTCAGAGAGGTCATTCTGCCTCCATGCACGAGGCTTCAGAGCAAGCTGTGCTGTCCTCTTCTGTGCATTGGCGTTTTGCATTTGCTGTTAACTTCTGACCAGTAATTTGTAATTTGCATCAGCTGATGTGCACAGAATAGAGTCAAACTGTCAGTGTTTCTCTGTGACATTAAATGTTCTTGAAGAAAGGTTCGTTATGCACGACTAGCTGTTAATATCCCTCAACTGCACTCCTGAGACATGCTGCCCAGACTCTGCCGGATGGCCAAGTGAGTTGTTCTTCTGCGTTAGGAGTCAGCTGGATGTGTGTGTTGCTTACCTGGACTTTCCTAGCTTAGCCGTGATGTAGCGTCCACTGTAGACAAGGTGCCTTAATGTCTGCCAGAGAAGTGAATGTCTGAGTCTGTTCTGTAGGATTTAGCTGTTAGTATCCCTTCATGCCATCCCTGAGACCTGCTGCCTAGACTTTACATATCGGCCAGGTTAGTGGAGGCATCTTCTGGGTCATCAACAGTAGTGAATCCCAGTCGTTTTCCAAGATGGTGTTCACTTAGTTCTGAGACCCAGTAGAGTCCTGTCACTTCATCCAGAACCACTGGCTGCCCTCTTTAGAGGCTCTGGAGAGGCCTTCAGCTGCTGGCTGCTGGGCCTTCCCTCCCATCTCCCAGAACAGCGTTTATGTTGATGTGACTATAAACCCTATGCAGCCTCCTTCCACCTGTCAGGCCTTTGTTTTCCAAAGTATCAATAGTATCGATACCACATTGGTATCGGTATCAGATCAATACGTACGTGATGGAATCGATACTTAAGTTTTTAGTTTCTCTTCTCTACATTCAGCAACAATTACATAGTGGTTGTGCAAACACCGCTCCTCACTTCTCTCCTCTCCTCTCCTCTCCTCTCCTCTCCTCTCCTCTCCTTCACTTCTCTTCTCTCGCTCACTTCTCTCCTTCACATCTCTTCTCTCCTTCACTTCTCTCCTCTCCTTCACTTCTCTCCTTCACATCTCTCCTCTCCTTCACTTCTCTCCTTCACTTCTCTCCTCACTGATGAGTTACATGTCTGCATCATGGCTCCATGTGGGGAAAAAAATTGCAAGACTAATTGAAAAACTTGGTTCTGAGACCTACAAAGATGGGAAAGGATACAGGAGGCTCAGCAACCAGCTAGAAGTTAGTCCACAGTTGCAGCCGTTATCAGGAGGTGTAGAGCGAGCCGTAGAGCCGTGAACCAGAACTGCAGCCACGTCCTCCTGAAGCACCGTCCTCCTGAAGCCACGTCCTCCTGAAGCAACGTCCTCCTGAAGCCACGTCCTCCTGACCGTGTGCTATTTGCACAACCTGCCTGTGGTAAACAGATGGGCAGGTGCTTCCAGACGTGGCTCAGGAGTTATCAGTGAAGATGACAGGTCAGTGACAGGTCAGACAGTGTGAAGGACGGAGCACAACGTCAACCTCTGTGGACACAAAACATACCCACACTTACTACTGGGAACAAAACTTCAAGAGGAAACATTGATGAGAACACAAAAAGAAGCCTGACTAATGTTAGCGGACATTCGTTGGTCAGATGAGATCAAGGTACCGTTGCTTGGCTCTGATGGGTTCCAGCATGTTCGGCTTGAGCCTGCCCAGAACTACCTCGGTACATCCCCGACTCCAGCAGCTTGGCAGAAGAGGAACATTACAACATATTAAAAAAGTGATAACCAAGACCTGGCCAACTATGCTGCCTGACTTAGATCCACACCACCTTTAGTTTTCTTATCAGGAAAAGTTAAGCAACACAAACCCTCCAGCGAGGAGCAGCTGAAACATTTATGTTTCTGAAGAATGTCGGAGCAGTTCTCCAGAAATCTGATCTGCTGATACTGCTTCAGCTTCTATGGCTGGCTCGATGCTTTCTGGAGGATTTCTCTAGAAATTCAGTGTCCTGGAATGATTTTCATTAAAGAGAAAGGTGGTAAATAAACACAAATACAAGATTTAGATGTCAGAGATAATGTGTTTTAAGTATGGTTCATCTGAACTGTCAGTCTCAGAGATAAGACAGTTTAATTAAGAGGTGATTCAATGCTGAAGGAGTTTGTAGGACTTGTGAGGTTTAGACGAGATCAGAATGAAAAACGTACTTATTGAACAAGTGAAAACAAAGCAGGATCTGAGATATTTTATCGGTAAATCTTCAAAGGTGTGCCACGGCATCTTTGCAGCTTACGTCCTAAAGCAGAACACAGGAAGTGATTGTCATTGCCACTTTTTTTAAAGATGTTTTTTGGGCTTTTCCGCCTTTAATGATGGTTGACAGGGAAGATAGACAGAGAAACGTGGGGAGGAGAGCAGGGGAATGACATGCAGCAAATGAACCGCTGGCTGGAATCGAACCACGGCGTCGGGGATTAAAGCCCCTATACATGGGTCGCCCGCCCGACCCGCCGAGCTGTCCAGGCGCCCGTCACTGGCACTTTGAGATGATTTGTGTGGAAGTGGCTATGTGTGAACTAAGTTTTGATTTATTTACTTGTTTGTTTTCCTGCAGTGGGACATGAGACTGAGCACTGGTCCGTGTACAGAAGATATCTGGAGTTCTACGTCCTCGAATCAAAGCTCACAGAGTTTCATGGTAGGTTTTCTCAGTTTTTGCTGCTGCTGTTTGGCTTGAAGCCGCCTGGGCGCCGTTCCTTTGTTCAATCACAGCTATAAGGAAGACATTTACCACAAAAAACGGTTTTTGGATTCCAGAGAATTCACGCACCGTTAATTCTCAGTCAACCTTTCAGATGTGATGAAAGATTATGTAATTTTCCCGCTGCAGCCAAAGGAAACTTGTTCCTTTAATGTTTTTTCAGCATTCCTCTCTGTGATGTTTCACACCTTTTGCAGGGTCATTTCCGGATGCCCAGTTGCCCTCGAAGAGAATAATCGGCCCCAAGAATTATGAGTTTCTCACATCCAAGCGGGAGGAGTTCCAGGAGTACCTGCAGGTGGATATCTGATGAAACTCTCTGATTCTGAATTGTATTAGACAGAATGTAGAAGAAGAGCCAGAATTTAACAGGAATCCTCTGATTGTGTTTCTGCTCAGAGAGATGAACATCATTTAACTGCAGTCTCTGTGTGGCTAAAGTGGGTCGTATAGTTGTAAAGTAAATGCAGGATCTAATGGAATATGTTTATTCTGGTCAAATCAGATCTTGTGTTTTTGGATATTTAAGTAAAATAATAGAGATAATTTGGCTGTTAATGTGCTCTAAACTCCATTAAGTCAAATCCCTACATCCAGGTATTTTGATGTTGTCATTACACGATCTATACTTTTACTAATTTCAGTTTCCAACTACAAAAACTACGTGTCTGACTGAACAGACGTCAAGATTAAATCAGAACGCTGTCAGTTCTTAAGTGTCTCAGGAACACTTCATCTCCAGGAAACAACCCTTTAAAAGTGATCATTGTGGAGGACTGCCTGTACCGTGTCAGGCCTGCAGACGGGTTGAATCAGCGCTCTGCGTGGAGGAGAGATGATCTCTCCTCCGTCGCCGTCACCAGGGCAGCTGCAGCTTTTCAAAGCACAGAGGAAGAGACAGAATGACAGAGTTCAGAGTCTGCAGCGGCCATCGTGGTCCACCAAGGCTCTTTTTAGCAGCGCGTTCAAGGACTCTCTAAAAAGATTTGAGATCTGGCTGTCAAACATTTATGCAGAAAAATGACCAAATTCACACCCTTTTCATAACCGCAGATTGTTTCCATCTGACACAACATCGCTCACACGTTCAAGGAGCTTTTCAGAAGCTGACTCACGAATCCCACATGTGTTGGAAGTGGAGCATCCTTGAACGCAGCGCAGAGGAAAGATTTCTAAATGGCCCCTGCTCGCAGGACCATCTCCACAAAATCATAAACGACAGCCCAAAAAGCAGCGAAAACATTCTCCGTGATGGATTACCCATCTCAGAATAAGTCCCTGCAAGTTTCTCTTTTTTATGACGTGCTGGAACGAATGGATAGAGGAAGTTAATTTAACAGCCTGTGGAAAGTTTGTTGGTTGGCAATAGAACATGCAAACCACAGGTCAGGATAGACGATTAAGCTCCAAAGTATCTGTAAGTGAATGTGTCCACGTGGCAGCCTGAGCAACACACTGCACCTGCTTTTACTCCACTTTGCTTCTAACGTCGAGCATATTGTGATCCAAGGTCCTCTGAATGACGTCCAGCTGTAGCAGAACACAACTGACAGCTTGTGTATTTTTACCTGTTTTCTTTGCAGAGACTCCTGCAGCACCCGGAGCTGAGCAACAGCCAGCTCCTGGCCGACTTCCTGTCTCCTCACAGCATGGAGTCTCAGTTCCTGGACAAGATGTTACCCGACGTGAACCTCGGTACAGTATTCTCCCTGAACTGGAGATAGCAACAGAGACAAGCGAGATAGATTATGTTTGAACAGCCGAACGTGTCAAACGCTGTGTGACGGTGTTTGATCAGGCTGACCTTGGGTGGCGGTGAAAAGATGTTTTGTGTCTGGGACGGGGAGAAATGTGACGGAGCCATACATCACTGAGATAAAGTATTTATGTTTCACAGGAAAAATCATTAAGTCAGTTCCCAGCAAACTGATAAAAGAGGTAAGAACTGCATTCGTTGTGTTTGTGT